>NC_133931.1:103476550-103679050 GCF_031877795.1 Strix aluco
AGGCATTTTATAGAAAACACATTAGGCAAGATGTATTACCTTGTAGTCTGAATGAGGTATTTCATACAATCTGAAATTCAAATACTTTTATTAAATGAAGGATGTAAGATGTTTCAAAATTGAAGACAAAGCACAAGTTGCCAACTGTCAGTCAAACCTATCAGTGAACTCAGCTGCATTGGTTTAAAATTGCATGCTAATGTAAACACACTCTTCAGCTCCTGTTGAAGGAAAATGACAATTTAGCAAATGTTAAAATCCTTTAGGGCAAACCTGAGTCTTCAAACTCAGACTGAAGACACAAAACTCTGACATTCCAGGATGAGCTCTGGAAAGGAGTTATGCCTCCCAGGGTATGTCTTTTGTTCCAGTACAAATATGACTGCAACTCAGATCCACATAAACTATTTTTAAGTATAAGTACAGGTACCAGGAACAGTATAGCCATTATGGCACTTCCTTTCTGCATATCCAAGCAACTCAGAGTCAGTAATCTGCTTAAGCATTCTGGTGCATGGCTACTCCTTTCATGCAGATCCGGCCTTGGTGACCAGTCCTTTATATGTGGAAATGAATCTTCCTAACTCCACCATCCACAGCAATTTACTATTAGTAGAAAGTATCAATTCTGTCATCTTGCTCTCCTTGACACTTAAAACTACAATACCATTGTGTCTGCGGAACAGAGGTATCCTCACTTCTCTCTAATCTACTTGACCATCATAGCAGAGATAATTTTGCACTTAATCTCATTATAATGTAAAATATCATTGGATTACATGTTCCACATCTTTCTCATGGAAACCAAAACCAGACTTGCAGTTTATTAGAATACAGGATCAGAACATGGACAGAGCATAGATCCAGAGATGACAAAGTGTTCCTCTGTCCCATAATATAACTTCACTGTCTTCAGTGTCTATAGACCAGGATTTGACAAGTTATAGTAACAATTCAGTAATAGGTGTCCTATGTTAAAAAATGCTTGGAAGTTAAGTACTCCCTGAGGAAATCTGTCTTTACTTGGTAGCAATACAAAAAGACAGCAAACAAAAGACACCAAAAGCACGCAGTTCCTGATATTAAACTTCACTGTAAATCTGAAGTCACTTAGATGTCTGAAGGGTTTTAATGGGTAACAACCAAGATAGATAGACAAAATAATTTAACTCACCGGGTAGAAATTGCTATATATGCCTGTAAATGCTTAATTTGGAATATATGCACTGAAATATTAAACTTCACAGAAAAGATCTTACTGTGATCTCCAAATCATTTTAACTCTACTGGTTTTCTTGACCTCTGATTTATACTGAAACAGGTAAGAAGAGAATCAGGCCCAAAGAGAATACTAAGACAGATTTTTAGATGACAACAGGACAAAATCTTGTTAAAGCTACTAGTTAGAAAGAAGGATAAAGGCCAAACCAGAAAACATAAATCCCAGAAGTACATGCAACTCAGTGTTTAAGTAAGATGTCAGTTTTTCATCATTTAGTGTCTCATTGTTTCCCATTTCAGACATTTTTCTATAAACCTATAGAGAATTTCTGTGTCCCACTTGTGGGATTAATTTCTTCTCATCAATAGTTTAATACTGCTCTATGAAAATACCTCTTCCTGCCTGCTTTCAGCTTCTTTTTTTAATCTGTTTTTATATAAGTAAAACAAAAAACACTGGTACAGAAAGGAGAATATATCAGGAGTCTTACTGAACAAAATTAAATGGAAACAACATTTTAAGAAGCATTACATCATTATTCCCACTAATTCAGTAAAGCAGATATTATTTGTTTGCATGTTTTTTCAGTTTCCAAAACTATGAGATAAACAGCTGACAAATAAAGCTTATTTCTGTTGCATCAATAATTTTAAATATTTAAATTAAATAGCATTGATTAGGTTGAACAATATTTAACAATCATTAAATTTGCATTTATCTTTTATGGTACTAAAACCAGAAAGAAGTATTTTATAAAAATCTCTTGAACTTTACTGCTTTTCTCATATGTATCAATTATTAAGTACCGTTGAGTCCTGAGTCTGACTGAAACGTCTGGAGGCCACATGAATTCCAATATCACACTACTGTAATGTATATGTCTCCTTGTAGCATCCATCAGTTAGTGCATAGGGTCTGTTGGTGTTAGGTCTGTATTATCACAGAACAAAACCATGACTGTTCTCATAAACAACTACCCAGCTTGCTACCATGGGCATATACAGTTCTTCTGGTAAGTAGAACTAAAATGAAGGGCTTGTGGTCAGTCCAGACCCAGAGAAGAAGGATGATTTGATGTCTTTTGGTTGAGTTAGCTTCCACCGAGGATATGATCTGATCCCAGTAATCCTTCATCTGAAGAGCTAATTCCCTCTATTGCTGGCCCCCTTGTTAGTCAGTTTTGCTCTCCACTCATGGCCTTTCACACCTGAGCTGTACTGATTCATCTGTTTGCATGGCCATGCTTTAATTCAGACTTACACAACAATTTTGTTAAAAAACATTTTTGGAAGGCTTTTAAAAATATCAGGCAATTTCAAAGGACAGGTTTAGAGCATGGCTGCACAATCTGGCACCACTGAGTGTGACTGTGTTTGTGGAGTGGAAGTGGAAGTGCAGCAGTGGACAGGCATCTGCAGTAAAGACCATCCACACTTCAAACCAGCCAGACTGCCTGAAAATTTGTGACATGGAATCATACCCAAAAAGGAGCAATTACACAGACTTTTAAAGCCTAGATAAATTACAGAGTTTGAATCACCCTCAAGTAGATCAAGCAAGTAGGCTTTGATACAGAAGACTTTAGAATGCCCCACCAGGTAATCTGCAGATATCTAGAAGAGATGAGCTAACACAGTTGTCCATTACTCTCATAGTTGTCCATTACCCCATGCTTTGCAATGCTACTTGATGGCTCATACCTCTGAAAACTTGCAGCCTTGTCAGAATTCACAAAAAGCTTTTTTTCAGTAATAACATAGAGTTTAGTTATAAATCATTAAAAATGGCAAATATTTTTAATATTTTAATATTAAAACTATTTTTAATTTTAACCAGGACCAATTCTACCCTGTGATATTATATCTCTTTTTGATATCATGTAAATTTTCTGAATTAGTGTACAGATTTCACAGAATCTCAGAATACCTGAATTTGGTTTTGTATTTTAACTCCCTCCCCCCCCCCAAATCCATTAAGAATAACCTTTGTCCGTATTACTTTCTCTATAGTGAATGAAGAGAGCAAGACTTCTGAAAGTGTAGTATAGATAATTGCACAATTATCACAAGCATGAATCAAGAAAATAAGAAACTCAGCCTATTTCTACCTGACAACTCTGACTCTAGTATCAGTAGAGAAGTACTTGTTTGTTAAAGAATAATGTCTTTATTTTTACTATGTAGGCGTTCACATTTCCAGTCAATACACAGACTGTAAGTTGGCATCTTTGGAAAATCCCATCCCATAAAACAATGAACAGAGATACAGTTCTAGTCAATAATATAATGGCTTAATTATAAATTAATTGTTTATATGTTACTCACATATCATACCTTAATTCCTTAACAGGAATTAAGAGAATTGCCTTTTACATGCTAAGAAATATTTGCAAGCCTAAATACTGCTTAATTATTAATATTATTCTGTATTTTTATTTTCCATGAATACATAACCCCAGGACTCTCCTGGGACACTACATTATATGACTTGTTTAAACATAGGTCATATGGCAGTAAAATATGTTTTAAATAAATAATGCTAAAAGGAATTTAAAATAGTACCTCTTGTCCCTAAGGGTAATAAAGAGCATCATGTGAATTAAAATCAGAAGGCACTCAACTACATTATTCCTCTTCCTCAATCAAGCTGTCACTGGGTGGTCTCAGCTCCCCATCCTGCCTCAGCTGGGACTGTGCTGTGTTCGGGAGGTACGGGTGTGGGAGTGCTGAGCTCCCTTCCCCTTTGCTGAGCACTAAGAGCTTGCTTTAGCTTACAAAAACTCCCAGAGATGTCAGGATTTTGCAGGATTGACCCCTACATGTTTTTTTAAACGGTTACAGAAAGAGCATACTAACAATTATTGCTGGTATAGCATTTTAAATATTTCAGTCTCTACAAACAAAATGAGGCTCATTTCTGATTTTCCCCCCGAGACGAAATTTCCACTGATTTACATAAGAATTTTGCTGGAGTAAGGACCTCGAGGCACTGTCTGAACATTTATGCTTTGTACTGGCTTTTCCTCCATTAGAGAGTCTCCAAATTCCCATTGACTTTAATGAGAGCTCAGTAGGCAGATAAATCTGAGAAGGGTTATGCTTTTGGGAACTTCTGTACCACTCTTGTAAAATTATTATCAAAATTGCTTTTCCTGTATTGTAGTAATAACATTGTGATAGCACCAAAAATCCTACTCAGAGACATTCACTGCATGTACAATGATTTTGTTCTATTCTTTTCAATTCCAAATTCTGACAAAGTTTGGGGTTCTTTTTTTGTCTTTTTTTTTTTTTTTTCTTTTTTCAGGCTTTCAGACACAATGGTAATGATAGGAGCAAAAGTGCCTTCAAAGTTATAGTCCTTTAGTCCAAAGTGTTCATCTGTATATTTTGGTTTTAACAAAAGATTCATGTTTTAGGAAGACATTTGTGCTGTCTCCTCAGTTGGTATTAGAGACATCATGTCTCCTATATCTGCACAAGTACCACAAGACTCCAAAGGTGGTCCTAGTGTGGTACAATGTGCAATAAAACTTATTACTCAAAAGCCATATAAATAAATCATATGTCTTGCTATTTCTCTGACAGTTGTATAATTTCAAAACTTTAATGAAATTTGCTGTTATTTATGATCTATTTATTTATTCTACAAACGAGCAAACTGTGGAGATATTTTCCCTATAATTTTATGCAACAGCCTAAGGGACCAATACTACCTCCTTTATGGTCCAATTGTACAAACCGTCTTCAGTATAACTGGTCATCTGAGCAGTAAAAGGGCATTTAATTGTTTCTGAAGCACCTTGAACATATTTCTAAGATGTAAGAAGTTTTGGCAACTTCTTCCCTGAAAGCATTTTTTTTAATACGTGGAGACTTTGAGCAAAAAACTTTTTATTTCTCCAAGCTCAGCGATACAGTTGTTTGGGGGTTCTTACTGGTAATTCAGCCCTTAATCATACAAGTCACTTCCAGGTATAGTCACCTTTGCCTTCAACAAAACCTGCAGCATCCCAAAGGATCTACAATGAGTGAAGAGGACAGCTGACACAGAGTTACTTTCCATATCAGTGCCCCAAATCACTGAGAAGTTGTAGAAGTCCATAGCTTGGTGATTTCGTTACTCTCAGCTTCCTCTGAGGAGCAGAGTCCAGTGCTCCTGAAGCATGTACAGAACCACAGTGGGCCAGAACTTTAATATTATTTAACTAGAAACGGTCTCTGTACTTAATTTTAATTTTCAGGCTAGTTGCGAACTTTTTATTCTGAATTGAAAGATAAGTTTAAAGCCAGTTATGGGATGGGGAGGTGACAGACAGATGAGTGATGGCCAGTACACTGTAATGCATTTGGCATTCCTGAAGTTACACAAGTGCGGGGAGGTTTGCATTGCCCATTACAGGCAAGGGAAGCCAGTGCAAGGAAGCTGTTTCCTTCACAGCTTGTATTTCTGCTGTTTAATTGTTGAATGCGGAGCCTACTCACCTAACCTCTGTGGTCCTCCCCTGAGAAAACCTGCCATCAAATGATGACCCAGAAAAAATATGGGTGATTGCTCCGCTCCCATAAAAAAAAAAAAAAAAAAATGGAAAAGAAAGAAAGAAAAGCACTAGCCTGGTATCAAGGGACCCTGCTAGGATACTTAGGAGAATATTTTCTGTAGAAGCCAACTGACCATCCATCTCCCTTTTTAACTAGTGTCAAGGCTGGTTTACTTGATGATGATTTGATGCCCAGCAATTGCTCCCCCTTGCCCACTGAAAATGAGTGATGACAGGGGAACAGCCGTCAAATAGAACAAGCTGAGATATTGTAGCAGGGAGCTTAGCAGAGCTGAGTCCTGCAAAAAAGAACCATTATAAAAGGATGAAGTTTTGGAAAACAACTGTTTTACAGTCTGCTTTGTGGAGAATGTGGGGTTTTTTTTCCAGATTTGTAAGATATGTTTATCTTGATAAAGCATTCCTGTACCGTAAAACAAAAAAAGCATGTCTTCTACTTGGAACAAACAGCTCAGTGAGGATTTATATAGAATTTCTTAGCTCTGTTTCTGCTGGATTCAGCTGAACTCTGACATCCACACAAGTCGGAAAGAAATAGAGTCACTGCCTTTTCTCAAACATCAGCTGCTCAATGGGGATATATAAAACTAAAGAGCCTAGAGAGCTGCTGTACTTGACCGTTAGCAATGGTTATTTGTATATATTTATAATGGTACTCCAGCATCTTCAGCTTTGGACATTAGGACACCTTTTCTCAAATGCTCAATAATAACAGACAATACCTGAGACACATCACAAAGTCAACTGGATGCTCTCACCTGAAGTATGACTTTGCAGAGAAGAACAATAGCAAAACAAGAAAAAAATTATTGTAGTGTAACAGTGAAATAGCATGAATTTATAAAGTACCTTCATCTTCAAAGAACTTGTAAAATATGCATTGTTCATGTTTTACATAATACTGGCAAAATTTCTATGCAAATATGTACATTCAAAAGCTGCATGTGTTTATAATTGATATGGATGTAAATATATATGCATATATGTTTGGTAAACTATCAGCTATCAGAACATTAGCCACGCTGAATGCTGTTAATACCATGAGTACCAAGATTCTCCAGTGGTTTTGCAGTGACAATTATTAAGATAGAGCTAATAAGCACCAGTATACTTCAGCTGACTCAATTAATACTGTTTCTGCACACCCACTTGTACATTCTATCATATAATTTTCCATCATTCCAGATATCTCCATTCTCATCCCCATCCCTACAATATCCTGAATAACAGAGAGTTGGAAGCACGTGCAAAAATTTAGCAATACACTTAATGGCATCGCTTGTGTTTTATCTGACATACATAAGCATATATACTTGTCAAAGTGCACCAAAAATGAGGCAGCCTCACAGGGAAAGACAAGCCAGGGTGACATGTGGACACAACACAGGCAGGAAGAGTAGTCCCCAAGCACTGCAAGGCTGGTGGCTATGCGAGCTTCTCTCAGCAGACTGGGCAAAGTAACAAAGCACACCTGGGGCTGTCCATGACACCTAGTCAGCAAGGCAGAATGGCAAGAAACATGAGCAGAAATGGGACTGCCTATAATGTGGGTCTGAGGTCCACCCAAAAGCCATGGCCAAGGACTGGGCTACAAAGGACTGGGAAGGGTTGGGGGCGGCGGGGGGTGTGGGTGGGGGGTAGGGGAACCTAAGCTTCAATGGAGCTCCTGGATCCAGGGGTGGAGGTCCCAGCTGAGAATGGTCAGGGCCATTAAAGCCTGCTGGTGTCTTCCAAGCCTTGCTACCACCTTTATTTACAGAAACAGTGAGCAGTTTTACTCACATCATCAGTTTGTGGTTGCTTCTGCTACAGTGATCACCCTTGTTTAGGACTGTGGACTACTGGTCAGACCCACAAAGGTGTTTAGGTACCTAATGTTCACTTTTGGACCAGATACAAGAGAAACTTAGGTGCTTCAGCATCCTTCCAAATCAGCCCCAAAAAACTAAAGATCACTGAATCAGAGAGCAAATTCTTCTAACTGTAAGTGTGGTGATTCTGGAAATCATTCTGTGATCCACTGTGAGATTATCCTCACTTTTGCCTTGCTTTTTTTCCCCGCAGCAAATAGGGTGAATTTCATATTTTACTTAACAAAAATTATAACCTCTTTCTGAATCTGTTAATTCTTGGGTGATCTGTATGTCAGATCAAATACTCCTTGTGGCACAAAGTAGGAGGAATTCTGTGGGTGTATCCTTGCAGACTTGTCTCTTTGTTTTCTCACTGAATTATAAATACTCATGTTCACTACTAATAGTAGGGGGGTTTATTTCCTTTTTAAGATGCTCTGGCCCTCTCTCCTCCAAGTCACACATTTTCTTTCTGCCTTATCCTGCTCTAGAGAGTGTCCCCCTCTGAGTTTTGCCAAATCAACAGTTTAAGTGACTGCTTTGAGTGGGAGAAATTTTCTGGTAGTACAAGTCAGAAGTCAGAGAGAGTCTTGTATTTTCAGAAAGACTACCAATAATACCTACAAAACAAAATTAACAATCCCATTACTGACTGAAACAGTCCCACTGTATGGTGGCATTCTGGGTTTTTTTGCACTTGGAGTTTTTAAAGTTTTCAGAAAGAAAAGAAAATAGTTTGGAACAAAAGAAGAGGAAAAAGATAATTAAATCACATATTTTTAATTAATTAATTAATGATGAAGGTTTTATTGTAGACATTCTGAACTCAGCTATTGTTAAGTAACTCAGTCTTCGGTAAGTACACCCTAACAAGTGTTATAAGCAAGATGTATTTATGATATGAACTCTTAATGGAATCATGCACGAAACATATTTTTTACTGAGGCACTCCATGATGAATGGATTTTTAATGAGGCAAAGTTATAAAATTTCTTCTTAGAGCTTTTTTAAGAGGCAGAGAATGCTGCAGTGAATATGCCACTGTTAAACATCTATAATTTAAAACCATATAGAGTTTTATTCCTGTCCTCGCTAATAAATAGTTTTTCTGGTCTTTTGCTTCCTGTATCACAACATAGTGATGTAGGGGACATGTCTGGTGGAGAAAAAGATATTGCAGTTCCACTGAACCACAAGTGCAGGCTGCTAGAACTCATCAGACTTTGGATTTGAATATAGTCTAGAACAGCCTCAGGGTCACTCCTGTTACACAAGTCTCTGCATTAATAGCCAGACTGAATTAAAATAAAAACCAAAACAACAGGAAACAGACGTGGCAAAGAGTAACTCTGAGTATCACTTCGTCATCAATGTTGAATGGTATTTGCTTTACTGCCTCTGGCACATGAGGCATATACATAAGTTTATTTACACGTGCCTGTGTTAGTGCAGGCCAAAAGAGGAGTAGCAGTAGATAAATGCATTTGTGGCAGTTGGATTTAGATACCACTATATAGCTCTCTACACTAAATGTATCAAGGACAGATATGGCCAGCTTCCAAGTTTGACGATATGTAGGTTTTTAAGAAAAAATAGGATTTTTCTGTCTCTGAACATCATCCAGCCAAGATTAGGTGACTCTTTTACTGCATGTGCAACTGTAAATAGATATGAGAGACTAATGTTTCCTTCAACATATGTTTCCTGTAAATTATGGCCCTTTTATATAGATCTCAGCCTCCACCTTCATAGATTCATAACACAGGCCACATTCTGCTGTTCCGGTGCCACTGTTCAGTATTTGGGTGGTGAAAGGTTGAGAGCTCTAAAGATGGATTTTGGCACAGTTAACACTCAGCTAAAATTTCACACTAGCTGATTTAAGCCTAACAGTGGTGGAACCTCAGCCAATAACAAGTCCGTGCCAATGAGGTCAGTGCAAGACACCACAGAGGATTAGCGAGCCTTTTGGTGGTGGATATGGCTCTGGCTTTCTGTAAAGACTTATTAAAATGTAGGCAACTGAACTAGTTCCATATACGTAGCTCTCGTCTATCATAGAATTAATTTCATTTCTCCTCTGTAATGTTAATGAGATATGAAAAGCTTTTTCTTCCTTTCTAAGATATCAGCATTAATGACACAGAATCAGCTCCAGTGAATGGAAAAGAACGAGTTCACCTACACTATAATTTGTAATTGGCTCACTCATGGGACTTGAGTCTTTTGCATGAAAACTAGAGCTGTGTGAGCTCTCAAATGTGTTCCATTCATGCCTGCATTGTCACAGGAAAGATTTGAAGGAATCAGTTTGCATTTAATTAAGGCTTCTGTGACTTATTGCGAAAAATCTTAAACAATATATTCATCAAAAGTTTTTAAGTCAGGTTAAAGGGAGGCCTGTGTTTGATACTGCAATCTGCTGGTATTGAGAAGCCGTTGTAAAAGAGATCATTACATACAAAATGGGTATTTCTTCATAACCTGAACACAACTAAATGCATAAACTCTGCCGCAGCTCCCATGGAATTCTCTGCACCTTCTGAGTAATGTGTGGTGACTATGGGGGAGTCCACTGGGTAACAATTTATTTTAAGTCTCTATCAATGGGTGCTTAACTGCTGTTAATTTAGAACAGTGGCTTGGGGAACTATATTTGAGAGTCACACACATATAAAATGATTCCATTGTGATTGGTTTTATTGCAGTGAATGCCAGTGAGATTTTGTTGAAGGGAAGCAGTAAGGGGAGCAACACTCACTTTTCCCTTTTTTTTTTTTTTTTTTTTTTTTTTTTTTTTGTCACAGCGTGTAGTGGTGCTGATTTCAGAAACCCAAACTAGCGAATCTTTCTGCCTGGGTTCACAGGACGATCTAGGGTGTCTGTACTTAAAAAGGCTGTTCCATTTTGACAGCTAGCATCAAGCAGTATTCCATGTATGGGTGCGTGGGGAATATCTCTCACACTGATAGAAAGGGTGCTTAATTCTGACACGTTTAAGTATTCCAACTGTACAGATCACTGAAGGAAATGGAATATCTCAGGTTCAGAGAAAGAAAGTGTGACAACTATACTGGAAATATGAAAGTCCTTTTAGGGATAGAAAGTATCATTCCACTTACTAATTCTAGGACTGTTTCAAATCAAACAAATTTAAAGGTAGTAATCTTTATTTTGAATAGCAAAACCATGCATCAAAAAGAAATTTGCATCTCTGGTGAAGTACAGCCCCCTTTTTTCTGCCACCACCAAAGGGCTTCTTCTATCATCAGTGTTTTATAACAATGTTTCTGAAAAGCAAATGTTTTGTCCTTGGAATAAAGCAACAGACAGCATGCATTTTTGAAAGACCTTTCTCCTCATTCCCTCTTTCTGTGTGTTACTCAGTTTAAACATTTCCCTGGTTGGGAATCAAGAAAAGAGGGAGCACAAATTACAAAGGCAGCTAAAAACTAGGACATAGTAAGAGCAGAACTATGACTTGGTAGTTAAGCTGCTTTTTGCCATGAAAAAGAAGTGATGTGGCCAGTGACTGACATGTCCATTTTAGGCACAGGAATGCTATTCTTGGCATTGCCAAGGCTACCATTAGGTAACATTTGGTAAGGCTTTGAGACTTCTCAAACCTTAGTAAAACAGGGATAGTGGCCTGCTGTTGAAAAGCACCTGTAGCATTATTCTGTCTTTCTGATTCAGTTACAACGACCATCAATTCTCTAATCTTTCACTTTCACTTAAAGGGGGCTGGAGACTTCAACGGGAGCAAAGGATCCTGAGATTTGTCATCAGATAATTGCTGGGTAGACAGCCAAGCACAGTGCTAAAGAAATACATACTGCTTTCACCTCTAACTATCAGGAGGACTTAGACTGAGTTGCTGCTCCTACCAAACATGCAGTGCTGCTTGGGAAGGAGAGAATAACCCAATGAACCACCACAGCTGAGAAGTCCTGAGGTCACTGCTGGGATAGAGAAATAAGATTGGTACAACATAAGCTTTAGTTGATTAATTTCCCCTCAATTTCTGGCTTGATAAGAGTATGCTTGGTGTAGCTCTGTCCTCATCTTTCTCCATTGCCATGCCTGCCTCAGCCACCTTCTTCCAGCCACATCCCAGTGGCTCCTACACCTTAAACACCACCCTTCCTCATTCCTCACAAGATGCTGATCTTTCAGCACATCTGTTTCCTCTTGAAAATGTCAGATGCAAGAAAGATAAAAAGACTAACTAAGGTATAAGAAGTAATAGTGAAACACAAAACAGAGGAACTATCCTTATTTGTTATATTGTGTGCATTGACATAGAAACTATTGTTTCTATTTAATAATACGTAATGTGGACTCTGGAATTGTGTAACGTGATAATAGAAGAAGCTATCCTATTGTGATGGGGTCCTTCAAAACCAGATTAGGAATCACTTATCCCAAGACGACTTCCCCAAACTGTATGATTATAGTTTAATTCAGTGAACAATCAGAAATGGTCTACAGCCTGCCAGTTGAAAGAATGGATAAACAATGCACTTACCTAAGTAGTGTGCTATTCATTACTAATATTTTTACTGTCTAGCAAGAGACAGTTTCACATAGCTATGCCCCAGGGACACCTGTATTTCTAAAATTAGCAGGGGCCGGTCACTAATCCTTTAGGAAAAGTGCTAAAGTTTGACATCGTAATTAAGAATTGAGTTCTAGAATTGCTGGAAATTACTAGGGCAAAGTTATGATTCTGAATGGAATTTCGAAGAGTAACTGAGAACATCCTGGACCCTGAGTTGTGATCCAGCCTATGCTAATCTTCCCAGCTGTGTAGGATTTCTGACAGTTTTTTAGCTGGAGGAAGCAGAATCTGTTAGAATTGAATTAAGATCTAATACTAAGATATATTAAAATATAATATAGCTTTGTTTAGTCCATCTTTGACATTAACAGGTGGGGTTTTTTTCTGTTCTTTGAATTACGGGGAAAATATTTTTTTTATTTCTTACTTCTGCATGTGGCTAGTGTTAAAAACAGCACTGAGGCGGCTGGCAAAGAGACATTCTACACCCAGAACTGTGGCCTGCAGACCAGTAGCACCATTCACATTCAGCAGTTCAGCTGAAGTTTCAAGAAGTAGCTTTCCCAGTAAGCTGCACAGAGCAAATGAAAGCTGATAATACAGGGCGTCAGCTTGGAAGAGACGTCTTCCAGTGGATTAACCACTAGAAGGATTAGTCAGAAAATTTTGGCAGGCAAAACACTTGGGAAACTGCCTGAACTGTAAGGGTAACTAAAAGTTTCAAACATCCATACAGATATGTCATAGGACTGTGGTGCAGAAGAGATATAGTATCCCAAGCACGGCCAGCATCAGACTTTTCAGGAAAAGGTATGGCACACCTTAGCAGAATAACCTGCTCATAGGCTGTAGGTGTATTTCTAAATCTTCTCTGTTGTTTGTGACCTGAAGCACGAGGGTTTATATCCCCTTTAAAAATGTTTTATCCTACCTGATGCAACTGTGGAAGCTTTTTATGATTGAAATAAATCTACAGTCTTCTTTTTAGCCTTTTCAATTCATTGTCATTTTGTAGCAATGAGTTCCACAGGCAAATTTTGTATCATGTTAAAATACATCCTTTATAGATATGCGAAGCACATTTGAAACTCAACATTTTGGTCTTCTGTTACTAAAAATGATAAGCAGGAAATCCCAGAGTACATTCTTTCTAAAATGCAAATATTTTTAAATTATAGTTGTGTCTACACCAAAACGTGTTTGCCTGTAAAGCTAACCTGTAGGAACTACGTTATGAAAACTTTAGGGGGTGACAGGTAGTATCAACCAAAGGAATTTTCCCTAACAGAACTGTGTGCCAATTAATTTGTTTTGCTGGGAAACCTTCACCAAGTTTTCATACTCTTTTCTGACACAGCTATGTTAGCAAAACTTCAAGCTATAATGCAAACTAGTATCCCATCTCTTTTTCTTATTTAATATAGTGATTTTGTAAAAATAATAAAAAATGTATTTAACAGTAGCAATGCTTAAGTCTTCTCATGTAGAGTCTTCTGCAGTAAAACAGTGTGCCCAGATACTGTGTAAGTTAGGAGTGACTTTTTTCCTACATTTGTAGAAGAGAAATGTATTATTAGGATAGAGTGGAGTAGCATGTTTGCAATTTAATTTTCTATCTCGTTATTTTTGACTTCGTCTTTCAGCATTAGTTTGTTTCCCTTGTTTGTGTAACCACACTACCAACAAAGACACAAATTTTTATAAAATTAAATTGTTTTAATTTTTAAACAATACATTGCCCATAGCGCCCAACACTGCCTGCACTTTGGCTCCTGGGTCACTAATTATGAATTGACTCTATAACTATTATATATGGAGAGAGATCCTGAATGGGTATAAGACAGCAGACAGGCTTTATATGGCTTTGCGTCTCATCACAGCTCCTGGTGCAGGAATGGTTTAGAACAGAAAGAGGCATCAGGAGACAGTAATGTTATTAGAACGCAATTCCATTACTATTTTGGGACATATGGTAAATTTATAGCTAATACTTGTCTTTGTGGTGACTCTCTGAGTGATCCAGAGGTCCTGACTCAGAATGTTGGAGGCACATAGTTTAATGTCACTTTTGTCTTACTGTGAATTGCACCTTACACGAATATTCATCAAACAGTTTAATTACTCTGAACTGACAGTGTTGAGCCAAAACTCACTGAAACTCACAGGAATTTTTGCCACTGATTGTGTGATCAGACACGGAGCTTGTGATGACTGGAATTCAATAGATGACACCATCATCATTAGCCCAGTGTTCGCAATTAAAAGAATACTTAAAAAGGAAAAGGTAAAATTGAAGAAGTTATAAATGCACTAAATATGACAATTTCTTATAAAATTATGACCATTTGCTTGATGTTTGTTTGATCACCAGTTTTAAACCTAGTTGTTAAACCAGAGGAATTGTTAGTGTGAGGAAGGGAATTTAGGACTGTGCTGGTGAGGTAACTGTCCCTCTCACTGTCCCTGCTAAGACAGGCAAAGGCCTGGTAAGGCCAAAGGATGCTCCCTAGCGACACCTATTAGTCCTCGCCAACGGTCCTAGCCTTCACTAGTTCTGGGCATACATTCAGCAAAACCAGCCTCCAGATGTCAGGAATTTAGCTGTCTTAGCTCTTGTGCACCTTTCAGCCAGCCTCAGTTAGCTGGAATAAGCTACTCACCAAGAGTATTTAAAAAGATAATGAGAAGTTGCACTTCATATCTCTTCAAGATGAAAATATACGGGACTGCTTGCACATCCAGCAGTCTCAAAAAGTATGTATGATCTGTGGCCTAAGTACCGCATCACTAAAATAAAAATGAGTTTTGGTTTTTGTTTCAGTAAGAGTGGATTTGTTCATGAAAAAATAATTCACCCAACCAGCAAAATGCAGCTGACTCTTAGGTAAAACTTGTCAGCTTTGAAACAGTACACACCAACACCCACACAAGACCTTATGATAGGAAATGAAGAAGGATATAGCCAATTGTACCTGTCAGGAAGTGTGAATGAAGAATATAGTTGCTGAAATGAGAATTTAGCAAGGGTTAGCACTTCTCCAAGAGTAAAAAGACTCAGACCTTTTCCATCCTAAACTGGTCACAAACTAATTTTACATCTCATACAAAACTTCTCATGATCACGGCTTTAAAGCATCTTTGATTCACTGAAAAGCCAAAAGCTGAGTTGCCAATATCCATGCTATTGTCTGCGTTTCACCAGGCATAGTATAAATGAATAGTGTATATTCACCAGGCATAGTGTACAGTAGTCTTTTTTCCTGAGAGATTGTTATCTTTACCCTCCAAATCCACAGTCTTTCATTTTAAAAAAAGTGTATCTTCTTCAGCAACCATCTTTTCAAATAGGGCCATGTAAGCCAGAGCATAGGCATACATTGATACCTTGTGTGAGTATGTTTGCACACAGACACACACACACATATAGAAAAATGAAAAAAAAATATTTAGGTTTATATTCCAAAGAATTTTTACCCACAGAAAACAACAGAAATGATCAACAGACATAAAACTTTAGTCTGCGTAAATTAAATGGTTCTGCTGCATTAACTTCATAAAACCATAATCCTCTCCTCCATAAACTATTACATGCACTGCAACATATCTGATTTATGGGGTGTAGAATCGATGGGAAAAAATTAATGCTTGAAAAACATATTAGAGACATTATTGAACAGATTTTAATTGAGATTTGATTTCAATGCCCCTTATCCACATGATTAATGGGTCCTACCCCTCGACTCCAGCAGGCAGAAAAGAGAGTCTTTAATATGACAATTAAGTATCTGTCTTTAGGTTTTATGTAGCTCTCTCCTCAGATCACTTCATCAGTACAGTGTGGCTTTTGTGCAGATTAAATTGAGACTCAATTTTCTCTATTTTCCAGCACTTACTTATGTTTTATGACAAGCACTAAATCAATTTTATGCTATTATTGATTTTTTCTTAAATGGACACAAACCATTTCGCCTTTTGCCCTTCTTTTCTACTTTCCTTCTATTTCCTTTTTTCACTGTATGCTTGATATATAGCCAGCTGAAGAAATTTCAAACGTTTCCTGAGATTTCTACAGGTCGTGCCAATTCATTCACTTTTTACAACATCAGAATTGACAAACTTAACCTGGAATTCTATCAAAACTTATATATTCTTTTAATTTGACAAGGTTTACAGGTTGGACTTCTTCCCCCACCTTTTCCTTAAAAAAAAAAAAAAAGAAAAAAAAAAAAGAAAAAAAGAGAGTCTCCAAGGTTAGTTCCTCCTCTTTTTCAATTAAAAAAACCCCAAACCCACAACAGGCAATCTTTCTAATAACTTCTGAAATATTTGAACTGCAGCTTCAGCTATAATTTTTGAAACAGTCTTGAAATCTAATTAATACATCGATGCAGGGAGAACCTATTTCATGGCTTGCAGGGGAAAAGGGCATTATCTGCAAGGTGCAATAACTCCTCTGAGATGTGGCAACAGCTAGTGGTACACCATGCAATTAAGAAGCTCTTGGTTCTTTAGGGCTCTATCCTGTCTGACCTATGGCAAAAATTAACAACTGCCTTGGGCAATAAAAGTAGCACAATTTGTAATCAGATAGCTTACTTTTTTGGCAGAGAATTATACATTAAGAAGGATCAAAGAGGGAAAGAAGAAATGTAATTCAGCTAACAAAATGGGTTGGCCTTTTGATTTTCTGGCTGTTTAGGGTCATGGAGGAGCTTATGAAGGATTGTCCTCTTTTCTTTCTTTGTTTGAAGTCCAGCACGCCTGAGCTCAGGTGATAAAATTGATCTTTAAAATAAGTACAGTAGCTTCATTTTGCTGAAAAATCAATAAAGCCCTTCATTGTGTTGGGTATTTACCTAATAACACTTTACCTGTAAACCCTCAAAGTATTTTTTAAAATGTGTTTAGAGAGATTTAAAATGTGTTTAGAGAGATTTAAAATAACACAGGCTTACCTATTGAATCAAAGAAACAATGTTAACCTGAATGAGCTCTGTCTCGGCATCTTTGCTCAGCTGATGCTTCCTTCAACTAAAGGGGAAATTTCAGTTGCCCTGAATGACAGATTTTGGGCAGAACAGTAATTTTTTAGTTCTTTCTTAGTGTGTTTCTATTGTTAGTGTGTGCCTACTTGTGATTATAGTAAATATATGTACACATAGTATATGTAAGTTGGATGGAGATGTTTCCTTCTGAAGTTCCAACAGCTTTCCTAGAAAAAAACAGGAAAAGTACAAGCAAATCAAGAAACAAACAAAAAACCCCAACCTGATTAAGAAAAAAAATCTTGAATTTCACCATAATATAGATGCTGAGATGCTGTTCTCTATACGAAATGTAAGTCAGACAGTGATCCAGTAATTGGAAAAAAGTTTGGAGCTATGCCATTGTGTTGTAACTCCCTTAATTTATAGAATATTTTCCCCTTCATGCAAGAAACATGCCAGTAACAATATCAACTTTCATGATTAACAGAAGACTTGAGGGGTTTTCTTTATTTCTTGGCTTTCTCTTCACTTTGAGATGTGAAGAGTAATGTCACAGCTTGCATGCTGCCTTTCTACTACACGTAAAAAGAAAGCTTCCCTTGCAAGTGCCAGATGCAGGCAACATTGTGAATTCTGAATGCCCGTAGCAAAGAGCAGAGGTGCCCTGAACTCTTTGCTTCTAGCTGGAATTCAGATTCAGACTGCTCACAGGTCAGTGATTCCTTAGCTGTAGCCTAATCCAAAACGAAGATGCACCATTTCATTCCTTTAGAGAAACAGCTGTTTTGCATCTTAGACTAAAGGCTCCTTATTCATTTACTCCATTTGTTTCTGTTTTGGTTTTGCCATTTTCTTTGTTATTACTATTATTGCTGTTAATATTGTCATTGTTATTACTACTGTCGCTATAATAATACTAATCATCACATTGTGTTACATGAACATCATGTAAATACTGCAAACCAAGAAAATTGCTGTAGTGTCTAGCAGTTTCCTTTCACGTATCCAAAAGCCTGTGTGAGTTAAGTTTCCTAAACCTTTGCTCATTTTGTTAGCATATTTTTCTCTTGTGATTTACTCTTTTCTCCATTAGTCCCATCTATACTTTGTTTCTTTTTTGGAACTGGCTTTTTAAAAAGCAAATTATACAGCTGAAACCTCTTTATCAACAGAAGCTGTTTTTCAGAATAGATTCAAATAATTTAAATGCATTGTTTAAAACTTTCTAGTTGCTTGCTCTGGCTTTTTAAATTTATGTTATTTTTATCAACCTTATTTATTTTTCTGGCCTTGTGTTTTACATGCCTGTGATATTCAGACACGTAGGTAAGTATACCCAAAAGAAAAGCAGTACTACATGTTGCGGGTTACTGTTATCTTCTCCCTGCCACATCTGGTCAGATGTTTTTGTCCTAGTCACTATACAGCTGACTTAGGCAAAAGAGAGTTGAATCAGAATATTTGGCACTGTGTGGCACATCAACTTAAAAAAAAAAAAAAAGAATTAAAGTCAGGTAATCCTCATTCCTATAACATACATGTTTGGGACTATCTGAGAACGATTTGATTTCCAGGCTTAAAAAGCAAGTGTGCTGCAGAATTCCACTTAAATGCTTTCAGAGTAATAAATCCATAGTAAAATCCTGTATACAATGAAGGGCAAATTACCACAATAGGCTGATCTGTAGAAAAAATAAACCTGTTTACAAAAATAAATGCTCTGTATATGAAATGTGAGCACAGATAAACAAATCTCTTCAATGTATACCCACTGAAAACTATTTTTTCTTATATGTAAGTGAATGGCATCACATGCTTCACATGGAATAGGGTTTTTGATTTAGTGCTGGAGATGATTTGTTTTGTTTGAAGGCTCGTTGAGTTTGTAATGCAGCCCTTGAAAGAGGGTTAGACAATATGCTGAAGCCACAGAGCTTGCAGAAGTAGTCCCCAGCACAGCGTTATTGGCCATAGCCTTAAAAGGAGACCTTTGTGTTTTGCCCAGGCAGCGCAGATTGTCAGCTTTCTGAAATGAATTGCAAACCCAATCTAGAATCGCACCAATTCAGATCAATAAATAGCATTAGCGTTGCACACCAGCCCCCCCGCCCCCCCCCCAGCCCCTCGTCCACACACAGACGTGAATTTCCTCCTCATCCTGATGGGCAGCACCGCACTGGATGTGCCCGGAGGAGACGGCGGCGCCCCGGCGTGTGGACCGGTGCCCACCGAGCTGGCTACCTGTTGGAAGCCAGGGCCATGCCAGACAGGCCAGGCAGCCGCACAACCGTTAGAATTTCACCTCGATTATGTACATATACACATTCGGGGTTTTTGGGGATAAGCGTTCCCCTGGCTGCCCGCAGGCAAGAGCGGGCCCTGGATGGGTAAATCGGTGTAGGCCTCGCTGGCCGGGGTTGTTGCCAGGCAACAGGCGACACGGCGGGGCGGGGCGGGGCAGGGCAGGGCGGGGCGGCGGGAGCCGCTCCCCTCACGGAGCCCGGCGGGGCGGGCGCCCGCGGCCCTTGGTCCGCGGCCCTTTGGCAACGGGCTGTTCCTCCTCCTTCCGTTAAGTCTACTTGGCTCTGCGAAGTCCCCGCAGAGGAGAGGGTGTCAAAACGAGGGGGAGGTGGAAAAACAAAAAATCAGAGAAAGGACTTAACGAGGTCAGGAAAGTCCTCCAGAGGAAATGGCGCTTGTGCCCTGGAGTCCCTGAGGCAACGGCCCGGCGCCCCCCTCGCCCCTGCACCCTTCCCCGCCTCCCCCCTTCCTCCGCCCGCCTCCCGTCCCCCTGCAGTGGCTACAGTAAAACACCTTAACTCAGCTCGGGGAGGGAGGAGGGAGGGGAAGGGACCACCTTCAGAGTGCAGCTGGAACTGGAAGCTGTCTGCCTCAGCCGTTAGAAATATGTGGAGAAATTACCTATCATTCCCTGTAGAGACATCCAGCAACCATCCCAACCCAGCTTTTCAGTTCGGTGATAATATGCTCCTATCAGTTTTAATAGCCCCATGCTGGATTCAGGAGGTATTATGGATTGTACAGCAAGCATATTGTCATTAAATTAAATTTTCAGAACATTCCCCAGCTCATCACAAATACCACAGAGAGTAATCATAATCGGTTCTCAACACATGTGTAATTGCCTTCAGCTGGCGTTTTTTACAGTTGACATTGTTCAGCAGTGATAAGGTGATTGGTGATTTGAATACACAGCTTGTTTCATAGCTGCCGTAATTGAAATATGGTATGTGTGAATGGAAGATTACATTAAGACCTAGGATAATCACCTGACATGAGAGTAATTGAGTCTACAATCTGCCACTGAGTCTCTCAGGGAGGGCTGAAATGAAAAGAAGCCATTAGTAGATTATGCCACTGCTGGCTCGGCTCGGCGCTGCTCGGCTCGGCGCAGCGCTGGAGCGCCGGGCTGGCATTCCTCTGCGGCGGGCTGGCAACGACGGGCCCGGGCCAGGCGGGGAGGGCACACCGCCCGCACGAAAAGTTGAACTGTCTTCCTCGGGGAGGGCGGGGAGAGGGCCAGGCGCTAGGACAAATACTTCGCGCTGCCCCGAGGAAACACTGCTTCCTTGTCCTCCCGTTGGTGGAGACGGGAGGGCCGATCGCTCCATCCGATCTCTTCAGGAAGGGGCGGGGGGGGCGCGCGAGGAAGAGTGCAGCGTGAGTTTATCCGGGTGGGTTTAAGTGTAAATGATCAAACTTTAGCTATTTTTAAACTGCTTATGGAGGGAGTAAGTGTGCGGAATCTTAAAAAAAAAAAATGAAGCTGAAAGGAGCTGAGGGCAATTCCATAGGTTTCTGCGGTTCAGAAGCATTCGTGGGTAGTTGTCATTTGGAATTTTAAAATTTATTTACAGAATTTGGTGGGAAACTATAAATATGATGTTGCATTCAGGTTGTTCACCTAAAGATGCAATGAAATGAGTGCCCTTATTAGTGTTTTTCATTATGCAGCACGCATAAGAGACTTTCTTTAAAAATCAGGTTTGGAAGTAAACTGAGGTTAATTATACAAAGGGTAACCAAGAGGAACAATCTTATCTAACCTTTAAAAATAAATGTAATAAGGTGCCTGCAAATCTGAAGCAAATATTTACTCCAGGTGTCCACACTTAATGGACAAAAGCATAATTGAGAGAATAAAAAGCATAGTAAAGGAGAATATGTTATTCGTTAGTCATTGAGGATTATCTTGTGATGGAAAAGTCTGTCTTCCTTTCTTTATTTTTTCCTCTGGAAGGCAATATCATGTTTTGTTGTTTGGTTGTTTGTTTTTTTTTTTTTTTTCCAAATCTACTGTATATACAGATCACAAACCCTGAACAAAGAAAAATTACAAACCCAGCTGAGATAAACATGTCAGAATTACTGTTAAGAGGCTGATGCCCAGAGTGTTTAATGGCTTGAAAAGATGATCAACCATTTATGCAGCTACCCCTTCAAAAATTATCATTGAGCCAATGATAATCCAGTTATAATAATGAGTACTGAGTCAATTAAGCTTAGCATGCAGAGAAACTACTTTTTAATAATAAATAACTTGGTTTCTTTCATCTTTTAAAAAACCCCAATCAAACATGGAGTTATGAAACCAGCAATTTTACACAAATGCCATAACATTCAGGTTAGAAGCCTATATAAAAAGCTGTGTCCAGCATAGCATAACTGTAGGGTGTAATCCCATCGGGGTCTGAGGTTCTCCTTTGAGATGCTGCAAATCCCCATTTTCTTGTAACTTAACAGTGTGTGGTAATTTTCAGAATCCGAAATCCAGCTGTACTATCTTGGAAATGGATATAGGAGACAGAGCTCAGCACACTGTCTTTTCTGCACACAACCGATAGCTGTTTGACAATTGCCTCAAATTTTTGTTTTGGTTTATTTTTTTCTTACAAGCTCTTCAAAATAGATTTTGTATCTAGCAGAAGTATCTTGCATATTTTTCTCAACTATTCCTGAAGCCACAGCTCTCTCTATCACTTGTTAGAGCAAACCTAAAAATGTGGTGATAAAATAAAGGTTAGGCTTGTTTGTTCTTGGATTCCACTTGTAAATAACATTAGCCAGAAGGAAATTTTTAGACAATTAAGGTCTGTATAATCCAGTGCAGCATCACTAAAACCAGAAGGATATGGGACCACATACAGCTGCAGTGGTGATGTACAAATGAACAAATTGCTAAATAGTGTAGCATCTTCCTCATCACGTCATACACAGCATGCACCCAAGGTTGCTGCTGTAAAGGCTACAGTTGTCCCAGTGATCCCACACCTTTGCATAGCCAAAGGCTGTCTCATTTGCCAAAAAAGTGAGTATCAGTTATTATATGTAAAACAACTAGCTTAATGCTCGGGTCATAAGCTCTGTCTGTAGGCTTGGCAGTTGAAAATTCCCCAAGTGCTTATAGGGAAAACATAACTAATTTTATCTGGAAGATATTGAATAGCAGTAAACATGAAATGCATAATGTATTTTCAATCTCCTAAAAAATTGAGGGAAGCCTAGCCACTTAAAAAACCCCAACATTTAAAAGTCTTACTTATGCAAAAATGCATTGCCTTTGAAAATCTGTTTATCTTGATTAGAACAATGGTGGTGGAGTCACTTGGATTTAACCAGAAGACCAGCATATGAAAAATAATTCTCTAAGCAATCAACTCAAGGAGTGCTTAAGGGGTGCTTAAAAGGGATGACTCAGTTATGCTACAAATAACCTGCATGGTTCTTTTTGTACATGAAATCCTCCCCCAGTTTTGTAAAACTTGGTGGAGGTTTGGGGTTTTTTTCCCACATCTAGAGATACAGGGCATTCAACAGTATGATGAACTGTAATCTAAGGAAGTTCTCAAAGTGTATATTATTGAGCAGCAGTCACCATCAAGAGTGCAAAAGAACTCATGAAACCTCTGGACAGTTTGATCAAGGATCTGTTATAGGGCTTAAAAACCTGGGGTTGTACAATGAAAGGCCTTTGAGGAAATTTTGCAGGTGCAAATGTCAAGGGAGAAAGCTGACTTGTCTAGCTTTGGGGGATGCAGCGAAAAGGATCTTCATCAATTTCAGTATTACAGGTTTTAAAAAAATCCTGCTTGAGAAGAGAATCTGAAGATAATTCTGACCAACGGAGCTTTAAAGGACCCTTTTATCTCATTACTGCCTCCAGAGGCACTACAAATTATCCTTTCCAGTAACCTCTGAGTAGCTGTTACCTGATTATTTCTTTTAGGGTCAGAGAACCAGCCTCTACTTTTTATCTAATATCTCTTATAGAGTGGACAATTCGGATGGTCTCATCTCTCTTTTTGGAGAAGTGTGTCTAGTTTATTGCACTTGTCAGGCAACTGCTGGGGTAGTGTGGCCAACGTGCTTGTCTATTAATAAAAATATCCCAATCATAAGATTATCCCTACACACTTATACACCTGTCTATATTACATCTATTTTAATAGCTATGGATTCAAGCCAGAAGAAAAAGTGCACCTTTCCTTGAGCTATGCTAAACTTTCTCTGCTAAAAGTTTCTCTAACATATATTGAAAAATTTAAGACAAGTCCCTGCAACTTTGCAAGTAGGGCAGACAGTCACAACTTTGGTTTGTTTGACTATAAATTGCTGAAACAATGCAACTTAAAAACAATACAGTAGTACTGTATGACACTGTCAATATCATTTATAGCACAATTTTACACAAAGGCAGAAGTATCATAAAAAAAGAAGTAAGTCCTATCAGGTGCCCTAAAATGCCTTATGTCATAAATAAGTCAGATTTCTTAGAGGAAAGCAATAAAGTTCCAGCAGATTCGATTTTTCCCACTAAATAATCACCCTGACCTTTTTCACTAACTTCACAATAACAGTTCTTGAAGAAGCAAGCAAACACAGTGAGGGATTCGTATGGCACACTCATGTCTAAAGCACGAAGAGAATGTAGAAGAGTGTCGATGGTATTAGTACACAGAAGACAACATGGACTATAAAACAGTGCATGTAAAAAGAAAATGGGAAAAAATCAAAATCAATGGGCTGAATATTTATAAAGGAAGACATTGACAAAAGACTGGATGGAGGAGAAAATAAGTAAACAGATTTGGAGATTTTAAAGGTCTCTTGCTAAACAAATATACCAGAAGGATATGCAAAAAGCCCCAAACTGCTTCTCTAACTTAGGAAGTATTTTAGTTGTAGTTGTCATGTGTAAGTTCATAAATTAATTGGTGGAATAACACCAGGCATGAATTTGGCACTGGAAGAGGTATTATTAAGATATTTACTTCAGAATTCCTAATTCCTATGAGGTTTTTTACACAAAAAGTAATAACTTCTACTGGAAATATTTTTCTTTATTACCACCAGGCAAATAATCTTGTCTTTGCAGTGTTCCATCTTCTGTGTATAATTCATACATTACATGAGAGAAACATTACTGAAGGCTCTTACCCTGTATTTCATATCAGTGTATGAAGAAACAATTAGAATTTTAAGACAACTACAGCCTTGTTCTGTGACATCTAAAATCTAAAAAGAAAAATAATTGTTTCATAAAGGAGAAAAAAATCACAGACAAAACATTTTATCACCTGAGCAAGGTAGAAAAATGTTAAAAGGATAACTGATGAAAATAAATAAGCCTACAAATTTTGATGCCAGAAGGAACCAAGATTGTGCTTTACTCACTGAAACAAAATCAAAGCATTCAAATTGGAAGAGAAGGTAGCATACAGGCTCCCAAATCAGTACCATACTACTTTCTGGAAAACAAATTTTTTGCTGCTGCTCTCCAGCTCCACAAAACTGTGAACACGCCTAGTGCTGTGCAAGTAAAGAGTATTTCAACAATACAGGGGTGTGTTATTTTTATACAGAGACACTTTTCGTTCTTACAACTATCAAATCTCACTCCCATAAGCAAGGATTCCTAAGAATATCACTCTCTGCCTTTAAATTAGTCCTCAGTATATAGAAAACCAGTCTGTTGATGGTTGTCTAGTAATGCATCAGCTGACCAGGGATCATCAGGTTTCAAAATGTCTTTTGCTTAAGCTGTGCATAGTTTATCTGTGCAAATATTGAAAGTACTTGTGTCTGATAAAACCAATAACCCAGTGTTCTCTCTCTTTGTTATCTAATACTCAAGATTTGTTGTTTTGATTTGGATCATTGTATATTAGCACATGCTATGTGCTCCACAATTCCACTGGTAGATGTTTACTCTTCATTTTTTTCAGTCATCTCCATACACAATCAGTACAGCTCTTCAGTATGAGTTCTCAAGCAGTGTTTTGTATTTTCTTCATAGTATCAATATTGTTTATCAGTTAATATTATTACAGCAAATATAGTTAAAGACTGTTTGTAAATGGTACTTCTTACTGATCCTCAATGGAACGCAGTAGCTTTTCAAATCAATATGGCTACAATTATATCTGAAGTTTGACTTTCAAACACAGGAAATTTTACTTCCTGGGTAAAAAATGAAATCTGAGCAAAGAGTAACAAAAAATCTGAGGAAAGAATAGTTACAAAATGAATCAATTATATTTTGATTCATGTGATGCCAGTTCTGGTGCACTGGGATATGTAGACATCTAGATAATGATAATATTTCATTCATCTAGTGTCAGGTTTTTTTAAAAAAAAGTAATTCATAGTCACAGTGGTTCTAAAAAGCAGGGTTTAGGCTGTCTCCTGTGGGAGACTCCATGGGAAGCTGTGACTGATTCAGGTCTCCAGCAAAGACCCGATCCTGTTTGATTAGTTCTAGCAGATACTTAGCAGTTGCCCACCATAGAAGAAGCTGTCATTACTCTGCCACCGTATTAGCTTTAGACCTTGCTATTAAAGAAGATGTACTTATTCTTACTCAGTGTTAGTGCCAACCCTGAAATAAGAAGAGCACTACAATTCCAAAATGCCCCAAAGTTACTCTCTGGAGACAAGGCTGTTGATGACTTATCCTAGATCAATCATCATTGAAGGTCGCCTGTCCTATTTGGCAATATTTGTTCAGTAACTAATAAAGATCAGCCTGCAGTTATTTATATTAGGTTATCATCTCTCCAGGGTGAAGCTTAATCCATTTTGCAATGTTTTTCCCAACAAGACAACATGAGTTTCTCTGTCTGAAAATGAATTAAGTGCATGGTTTCTAAATATGGGATCTGACATTGTTCTTGTTACAAAAAGCAATTTATTCCCCAAAAGGCTTACACTTCAAAGGTTATATAAAAAGGTTCAAATATCAGTGCTATCCATTTTTCAATTACTGGGCTTCCTAACACCACTAGCTTTTGGACAGATAAGCAGTGGTATCAGTTTTCTTATTCAACATCTCATAGGTTTCCAATTCAGCATCCCAGAGAAAGCAAATTTATTGTAATACATTTAGCTGGTTTTGAAGCAGTAGTATCCCGATTGTTTCCCACAAGACTATATAGTATATCAAATAGTATCTTAAAGGGATATTTATGAAGCGCTAGATACTAATGATTGTGATTATTGCAGTAGATTAGAAAGCTTGACTATGGCCAGACTTGCCTATCAATTTAAAATTTTTAATAATAGAAAGAAAATAGATTTCATCTACCAATGAAAATTTAAGTACTTTCATGAAATAAGACTATTCTGAGATGGTTCTCTCTCCAAACATTATTATACAGTTCAGACAAACAACAATGAGAATAATAGACTGAACTTTTACATAACATTCTATATGTGTTCGTAGTTTCTGTAACAATTAGCAAGATCAAATTGGAGGACAATAATAAGAAAGGTTTTTACTTTTAATTAAAATGTTCTCTCCAATCAAGATATATTACTCAAGTATAGTAAGTACTAAGTATGTTAAAATGTTTATTTTTTACAAAGTGAAGAAAATTCCTTTTGCTATCATTTCTGACCATACTTTATGGACAACACAGCCAAGCTTTGACATATTTTCATTGGCAAACTGTCATGGGAAATCTTTCAGAGTTATGGATCAGCACTGAGTCATAGCAACAGGTCTGTGGTTTGCCTCTGCCAGGAATTTCTTGGAGGAGGAAAAGAAAATATTGATAAATTCTAAGCCTGAGTGGTAAACTTGATATGATAGAGCAGTTACTAAATCTGCCGAAAAACCTCATCTGATGCTGTATAAAATTTTATACCTTTTCGATACAGTAGACTGCAGAAACTCATTGTTTTCCATCTCAGATGAAGGCTGCGGTAAGAAATTACATGTGTTAATCTGAATTTACTTACAAATTATGTCTTTTTGTTATTGTTATTTCTGACAAATTAATCTCATATTTCAGTAGGTCAAACAGATATTTGTAGGGTACTGTAAAAAAAAAAAAAGGGGGGGGGGGGAAAGGAACCACTACAGAGAAATGAAAACAATTGTTCAGAACCTGAAAAGTTATAATACAAGTAATGTAAGCATAATGGATTAGCAGGCACTGCTGGTACAGGGATATGCAAGGGCACGCTTTGTTCAGAAAAGATACAAATAAGTGTTGTGTTAACATTGCACATCAACAACATCATGGCCTGTCTTGTAAAAAAAAAGAATTCATGGAACTGATAATCAATTATGTTTCACAGAAAAAAAAATAGGGAAAGGTTTAAAGGAGAAAGATATTCTTTTAGGTTCTTGTTTATGTTATGCTTTGGCTGGAGGAAAGCTTTGCAACTCTGGTTCTGAGATTCTTACTGTTAGAAAGTGTGCGATTGTGAGACATTTTAATGAATACTGAGTTAAACTATGGATTTAAAGAGAAATTAGAACAGAATAAAATAAAACACTGATTTATCAAAGAGAGATTTTCCCTAACTAGCCTTTTTGATAAAATAAGTCATATTTTACCAAGAGGAGCCTAGTGAACAAAAAAAATTCAGAACTACGTGGGAAACTAACAGTATAGCTGGAGAAGGTGAGAAATACAAGATATATGTAAAACAGCTAAGGATCTGGTTACAGGAAAGTCTACCAGAAGTTGTCCTAAATGGAAAACTGTGAAAAGAAGGAGTTCCCTGGTAGCAGCAAGAATTGATCTCGGGGCTGAATTTGTTTAATATTTTCATGTGTGACACAGAGAAAATACTGAGATTGTACTAATCAAGTCTGCAGAGAGCAATATGTTGTGAGACACTGTCAATCTCACAGAAGATAATGCAGATAAAGCTGGGGGGGGGGGGAGGCGCAGAGAGCAGCAGGCGGGAATTGAATAGTCAAAATGAGGTGATTTTCAGCAACACAGAATTAAACTTCATTTTCCAAATGTTCTGGGTATAAGCTAATAATAATGTGGTTGCAAAAAAGACAAGTATTACTTTAAAATACATAAGTGGAGGTTTATCCATTTGAAATGGAGAAATGTTAACGTCATGCAACAAAACCTGGATACAACCTCATCTGGAATAATGCTTAAAGCTGTGATTATTCATGCTCAGGAAGAAGAATTCAAACTGAAAAAGTGTAGATAAGCTACTACTAGCATTGTCATGAGAAGCACAGTCTATGTAAACTAAAAGATATTTCACCTAGTAATAAGGAGGTTGAAAAGATGCAGACTGTCATCTATAAATATTTTGTGTCAGTCAACACAAAAAAAGGGGAAGAGTTATTTAAGTAAAAGTACAATTATGTCACAAAATAGGTGTGGTATGCAGAATGCTTATAAATAAATACAGCCCAGAAATAAGGAAGGAGATTCTAACCATAAGACAAGTAGCATTATTTCTAGCTATGGCAGTGAGATAAAGAAATCAAAATGATTTTGAGAGGAATCTATGTAATAGAGTTGATAGCCACAGCAAATGCCTGAATGTGATGACTCAAAGACTGTTTTCCATCCTAGATCCTATGTTTCTAGTGGAAAAAGAAAACACCCACAAAACTGAACTGAAGCTGAACTGAATCAGGTAAGCTATTTATAAAATAAGATGTACTTCAAAAGGTGTCATGTCAGAGATCATGAAGAGATTTTTTTACCTGATCCTAACATTTGGAGTGGTAATAAATCTTGGAGAAATTTATTCCCCCTCCCATTTTCTTTTTCATCTCTCTAAAACTACCTTTTCCTGTGAACCTAAAGCTTGCCTTTCTGTAGGTTTCATGAAAGTACCTGAAGTTATTGGGGTGGGGCAGCTAAATCTTCTTTGCTTCATGTAATTCCATCAAGATGTTCCCAAGACAAAATCCCCCTGAGGGAAGAGCACAATACCTGGTTAGCCTGAATAAATTAATACCAGTTACAGAACACTCTTATTTATTTGCTATTTAGCCTTACCAGCCTCACTGCAAGGTGATGCAGAGATTCTGTGCTATGGAGGATTTATCTTTTTTTAGAAGTGAAGTAACTGAATTAGCATGTGGTTTAAGTACCTGCTTGAAAGCACTGAATTTATTGAGGGTTCCCTCCTTTAAAATAATTGCAGAATCGCTAGGGTATTTGTAGCTGCTAAGTTCATACTTAGGTAAGGGTGTAATTACTGTGTAACTTGTATGCAGAGGTCATAGAACAAGGCTTTGGATTGCTTACATTTTTTTCCTGTGGGCAAAACAAGAATCTCAGCTGGTACTTGGGGATTTATCTTAATTAATATCTCATATCCAGGTCTCACCTTAAAATCTATCCTATTGCAACTGATTCAGTTATTTATTTGCACCATTTTGTTACTATAGCTTCTAAGGCACTGCTACTGCTATTGTGTGGAATCAAGTAATCAACATTTATCATTACAATATTGTGATTTACATAATGTTTATATTTGCTATTTATATAGTGTTCATATTCATATATACTATATTCTTTGTCATTTTATTTAGAAAACGTAGAGGTGAGTATGGCATCAGCTATTTCATAAAATTCTTAGAATGAAGCATCTTTGTTGTACTAGTAATGGTTATAAGATGAATACACTAGCCTAAATTAGTTATTTTCTTTCCTCCATTGATAATTAGCACTAGAGGGTATGGGTATGAGTTACCTATTAAGTCCAATTGCTATGTTTAGCAGTGCATCCAGAAAAAATACATTATCAGTCACAGTAAAAACCTACTTCTTTTCTCATGTTTATTTTAAGAACTTATCAGAAAAGGGAAACTTCCAGCTGTGGGGGACTCAGACTGCACTTTGTTCAAACCAATGTTTGTTTATGTTGTATATTGGGCATATCAATACCTGCATTACTGCTTAACAGTGTAAATTTCTTCTGACTACAAAAAGTACCAGTGAAGTATTTACCATGATGATATTGGACTAGTACTAAAGAATCTGTATTTATATAAACTGCTTCATCACATGGAGTCAAATTCTGCCACATTCAGATATATAGTTAGCTCCATTGACTTTAGTGGAGTCAGGAAATAATTTGACCCTGTTATTTAAAAATTAATGGAATTTCAGCTTAGTACGCAGCCTTACAAAGTCATGAATACTTCCACATCAGGTGCTACCTTCATGAAACAGCTATTTATTTTCATATGGTTCAGAAACTCTTATTATATTAAAGAAGTCTTATGATTGTATCTGTTTCTATAAATTGTGTTTGTAGCTTAAAGTAAGCAAGTTCTTATTGTTCAGCTGATGAGTTATACTGAAATATGAAGCTTAGCACACTGTAAATTGTTAGAAGTAATGAATATTTAATAACATGGATTTGCACACAACGATAACATAATTAATGGTGTGCATAATATCTGGTCAAATAAATTAACTATTTGCTCATAATTAACCTAGATACCCTTGCTTTTTTTTTTCCCCTCAAGATAACTGACATCTGTAGTAAATACTATAACTGCAGGACACAGTCATCAAAGTACAGGGACAGGTACTTAAGTAAAAAGGTAAATTCTCTGATAAGGGGTGAGAAGGGAGAGTAGACACTTAGATTTCCAAAGCCTAGGTTTTGCAGGTGGTGAAAGATATGAATAGAGGCCTGCTTGTAAAGTGTATCACTCTGGCAGTAGCCTAGACTTATCCCACCTTCTATTTGTGTAACCTAAAGATCACATTGGACTCTGCACAAAGCGCAACAAACAAAAAAATTATCACCACGGCTCCTTCAAAAGACAAGTGGAAGAGGACTTCCTGTCTGTGTGATACTGTATTTCATCTGCATATAGCATCACCTGTGTTACTACATTTCATATAGTAACCAGTGCTTCTATAAGGACTGTCACTATGAAAAGTACTTACTAAATATGAAATTGAAATCAATTCCTAAATACATTGGAGAATGGAGTTAGAATTCAAAATTGGTTTTGCAAAACTGGGTGACAGAAAAAAAACAGGCTGCAGTTCAAAAGGGCTACAAGGGAAGTAATGCATTCAGGGATAATCTGCAGCAGAAATGGTAGAATGGAGGAGGACTGGTTAATGAGCAGCTCTGGCAAAAGAGTCTGAGGGATCAGATAAAGATAAGAAACCGAATCTGACTCCTCAATGTCATATAGTTGCAGAAAAACAAATATAATACTGACTTCTAAAAAATGTGATGCGGAGTAGTCCCTTCGCCCTTCTCAGAACTGGGAAAAAAAAAGCTTTAGCTGATATGTGTGTAGTTTTGAGTAATGCACAAAAGACATGCACAGACTAGACAAAATCAGACTAGACAAACTAGTTTGCAACAATATTGTCTCAATTGCTAGGAAATTTGTACTTTGAGAAAAGATGGAAAGCTTTTGGCTGGTTTCATCTCAAGGACAAAAGAGTAGAGGAAAATTGTCAGCAATCTTGAGGTATATAAAAACCTTTGCACACATGCACAGAAATGAAACAACAGGTGTAAAATTCAGTGCTATGAGACTTAGGTTAGTAAGACATTTTTGTCTTGGTCTTTTAAGGAGAGCTTTGATAAATTCTCATGAGGTAACAGTAGAGTGAGGAATGCTGTAGGCCCATGTTACTTTGCCTTGTGCCACAGTGGTCATTAGCTCTATTTTCTATTATGTATTTTACAATAGCGCTAGTTTAAAAGAAACAAATTATTCCCACTCAGTTTTGGAAAGAAATGCTGTGGTGTTTTGGTGATCTGCCTCCAGGGAAAAGAACAATAGCTAGGGAGCTCAAAAGGAGGGAGGCACTGACTAGAGTGACAGTGTGCTAAGTCACATTCTTGTTCTCAGAATTGACTACTTGCTGTCTCTGACAGTTCCTTCTTTATCACCCTACCTTTTACGAATTCCACTCTGAATTTGCCTCATACTTTATATATGAATCCTCAGAACTTTACTTGCTGAAGAACAGGTTGAAGAAATATCCATTAGCAGAAATTATCCATTACTGCAGGTATAGTCAAGGGATTTTAACTTGGGGTTGTGGTGTCCCCTCAGTCATTGTGACATGGAGTCTTAGAGTAGCCAAGTCACTTTGTAGGTGTCAATCCTAGAGCTAGATCCAGAAGGAGCTTAGGTATTGACACTGTGATAGGTAATTGGGTAGGTAGCTTGGAAGACATGCAAATTCCAAATGTAGAGTTTCATGGCTTCTTGGTCAGCACCTAGGTTTTCTAAAATTTTTCAGCATTAAAGCCTTTACTTGTCAAGTTACTAGGCACTGAATAAATCTGTTAGTTACTGTTACTCTATCCTTCCCTCTTGTGTTTGTCCTCCACACATACAATGTATTGTGTGTCACAATTCAGAGTTCTCAACCTGGATAGGGGACCCAAAGGTTATTTATTCCCATCTGGGAAGGAATTGTTTTTAATTTTTAGGTGCCCAATTCAGGGCTGTTGGTACCACAAGGTAGAAAAACACCTGCAATTTTTGTAGGTGTATTCCCAGGACAATACAGTAAAATCAGTTTTCTGTCATTCTCATATTCACATAGACACATTCTTGAACAATAAAATCCAAATAGTGAGTGCAAAGACAGTAATGGTGTTTATCAAATTACAGTGGACTAATATAAATATCATACACATATAGGCCAAACCTTTGCATCATTACAGAAAAAGCAACATTTCCCATCACAATGAAATCAACACTAAAAAATAATAATTAAAAATGTATTGGTGGTTACTAAATGGATAATGCATGGCTTCTAATTAGTTTGGAAATAAACCTTCTTGTACCATGGAGTGTACAGATGCGTTATCCTTGGCTGGAGATTCTTCAGCAGCCGTACTGAGGAAATACTACATAATGTAATAAGTTGGCTATTTATATTGAGAATGAAATTCAGTACTATATTGTAAACCCAATGTAGTTTAATTTCATTTGCTTCTTTTCTATAGCAAGTTAATGTGATAGAATGAAATCTTTCTATTCCCCATTTATTTAGTCATCACTTCTGGCATCAGTAAGAAAAATATTTAACCCACACACAGCCAATGAGCCTAAGAGACATTTGGCTTGGTGTGGGGTTTTTTTGGTTTTTTTATTTCTTGTTCATTGTCAACAGAATTGTTTACATTACACTGTCATTAAAGGCAATTTAAGTTGCCCAAGTGTAGCTGATGGATTTGCACAGCTGGAACAAGAGACCTGGATTGGCATCTGGAAGCTTTATTGTTTGTGAGGGTGTGAAAATGTGGAAATTCAGTCTGAAGTGTTGGTAGTCAGAATGTACAACACTGTAGTTGTAAACTGAGCATATATGAGAGGTCTTGAGTGACTACAAGCAACTGTGGTGGTCACTTTTCTGAGCAGAACTGAAATCACTCTATTAGCCTTGGTGTCATTTGAACCACTTAGAGTCCTCCACACCACTATATATGTTGTAGATGTTATAGATACAATTCTGGAATCCGTCTATTATTAAGATATTTGAGATTATTGACACACTGGCTTCAAGTTTGGGAAGCATTTCTGCTGTACCTGAGATGAAATTAGTAGACTAGCAACAAGCCACAAACCATTGCTGCACCAGGAAGGCCATGTGATTTTCTATTTCGAACCGGAAAGAAAAGAAGAGGCCAAACTCTGTCCTGCAAAAGTCAGCTCATTGCTTTTACTCGGGTTAGAACTGATCTAAATTGGTATGAAAGAGTGAATTAATTTAGTGTCTGAAAGGTAAAAACTTGTATGGCTCACTCAGCAACCATTTACTTACCAGTAAGACTGTTAAGTAAGGCTGACATAAGACATAGGCAGTACATAAACAGTGGTTAACTTCAGCCACATAGCGAATACCTTCAGTTGGATTTGGAGAGTCTAAAATGCACCCATTACTTTTCAGACCTTTGGTAGAAGCTGCAGGCTGTTTTTCTTATGGTAATTCTGATTATCAATTTGTTGTTGCTTTTATGTCTTATATATATTTACAAGCATAGAAAATAAACTGGAAGGGCTTACTTGGCCCTGCCCCAAATTGCTTGCAGCCTAGTGATAACATGAGTAGCACATAATGGGGGGTGCATAGGAACAGGAAAAAGGCTATGGGGAAGAACATCACTGGATGTCTTAGTTTTATTACATGTCCTGATGGTTTCATTAAACTTCTTCCTTTCTCTCTTTCCACTTCCTCTCCTTTTCTCCACACCTCTCCATTTCCCAAGTGTTAGCAATTTTGCTTGGTAAGAAAATCCCTCTGCCTCCGACTTTGCATGTTATAGAACTGGACCTTGCTCATGCTCTACACAATGAAGAAATCAGTGTTAACTCATGGTCTACTTTATACCTGTGAGCTCCACTACGAACAGAAGGTGGTGATGTCTTCTTTCAGTGTTTGGTTTTAGTATTTTCAAGTGCTAGAACCCATGGATAAGCTGCTAAAAAAAATAACAAAACAAAAGTCCCACTTGTCATTTTTGGAATTAGGGTTGTCCATAAGTGCTGGTGATATTATGAAAACCTCTTTTCAGAGTTCCTTCTTTCCCAGTCCTCCCTTTGATTCACCACAAATTATTCTGTTTTCCTTTAAAACCCATCATCTTCTTCACCTCTATTACTTTCCCTCCCTGTTTTCTTTCCACCACAACAGGAAGCCTCCAGGGGAATTTGCTAGATACATAGATGCCTTGGAAGGGAAAGGAGGAGACAGTTGTAGGTTATCTGAGGGAGTGAGTTGTATGAGAATTTATTTTCAAAAAGAGGTGTGGGTTATCTGAGTAGCAGGATATATACAGGAAAATATGGTAATATAAAACCATTTTAGTTCTATCTGATACATTCTTGCTAGGCTTGTGAAAGGACAGGTTTGCTTTTCTGAGATGTGCATATCTATACAATTTCATTTCTTTCATGAGAGCAGACATGTATAACTGATAGATTTTAGTGTTTATTCTTTTTTATACCATGATTTTACATGTGGTAGTAAGGTGTAATATTACACAAACTACTATTTTTCCATTTTATGCTTTATATTGTGTCAAGTTAATTTTAGATAGGGGAACTAAATGAAAAACTGCATTTTTTTTTTTCCTGAAGAAGAGAGAGAGGATAAAGAAACTTATCAAAAGAGGAAGGATAATCTAACACAGAATGCTTGATATTGCATCATGAATGCCTGAGAATCAAGAAAGATAGTTTCAGAAGTCATAGCTCTTCCTCCAAAAGACCTTGAGCATTATTTCCAGATGCTTGATAGTTCTTGTCATCCAAGCTGAAAATTTACAACTCATGAATAAGTCATGGGTTTAAATGTCCCTTTGATAGTGATCCCTTAATATTGTACCAACAGGTAGCAGAAAGATGCAAGCTTCATTAGCAAAGATTTCTCTGTTGCAAGCTGACTAACTGTGCAGTGGAATGGCCATCAGAAAAAATATTTAATAGGCAATTAATAGATTTAATACTAAGACTCAGCTTTTCCTTTATTATTTAAATTTTCTATCCTGTCATCTTTAATTAATTACATTTGTAAACAATCAAAATGAACAACCATATTTTCTAATGTAACTTTGTTTCCTCAGGTGATAGAAAACAATGTTTACACTGTTTTTTGACATTAATTTTTTGACATTATCATCATCATCATCATTACCACCACTACTACTACTGCTTTATCAATAAATTGTATTTGGTTTATTTTAAGAAATTAGGGGATGTTCTACAGAAGTATTTAGAACCCTAACCCCCAATCTAACTCCTTAAACATTGAAGGTATATTGATTGATGGTATATTAATACCATTGAAAATATATTCTTTTTAAAGATGTGCACAGTAAGAATTGCAGGTAACAAACCTGTTATTTCAAGTGAAAATATCCACTAAAATAGACTCCCATAGGCAAATGGTAGGGGTAGAAATAATAGGTTACTAGTGAGAGAGCATTTTTCGTAAAATGACTGCTCTATTTCTTACTTAGCCCTGATCCTTTTAAAAAGAACCCTGGAAACTGAAATGTGTTACTCAACTCTGTACTAAGTAGCTTTATGACATAGTACATTTTTGCAGTTTTCCCACATTCCATCCTTACTTGACCCCTTTTCCTTTCTCTAAGAGGCTAATTCTGTACTGATGGAAAGCCAGCATTTCCCTCCACTTTCTACTTTATGAAAAATATTGCCTATCCTGCTGGAAAGAAGAAACTCAGATAGGATGATGAAAGGACATGGAAGAATGCTGCATGCTCTATCATGTGTTCCTACAAGTTGGTTCTCTGAGATCTTCCACTTTTGTTCCCAGTAGAGCCTCAGTTGAGTGGAGACCTCTAGGTAACACCTGCACGAGTACAGTTCTTTTCAGATATAGTGTTCAATGCTCTTAAAAAAATGGGGATTTTTTATTGCAGCGAGGAATTTTCAATTTTGCCACATACAACCTAATCTTATTAAATCTGACAGTCAGCAAGACTGAATTACACTTTTTCCACTTTTTGTATTCAGAGTAGGTAACTGGGGCAGAGACTGGGTGATATTACATAGATAAGCACTTAGTGGCCATATTGAAAATTCACTTAGATATTCTTGAATCCTAGTTTTGCAGTCCAGTGGATACGCCAGCCATCCAAATGACCCTGTCTGAACTCCGTTTTCTATGGCATTCATTAGAGTGTCATCAGCATAATGACTGGAGCCTTAAATACCTGTTTCTTACACAGGCTGTTGTGGATTCTTATAAAGGTATTGTGCATTGTATGCAATTTTTTACCTGCGTTTCTTGTGTTTTGTGAAATGCTGCATTTTCTGTGAGTGTTTTCTTCTTTAACTCCAAATGATTTTGCAAAAAGTCAGAGATCTCTTTTTCCCTTATGAAGGTGAATATTCATTTCTAAAAGAAACGTCATGTTAAGTGCAGTTGTTAAAGTAGCAGTAGCATATTACATTGCATTTCTTCTTCTTCCACATTTCTGTCAGGCCCAAAAGTGCTAGACACTTAAGTACACAGGGACATTACCAGGCATAAACAAAAGCAGCTGTGGCAGAAGATAAAGAACAAAGCCCGCTAACTAATTTTTCTAACTTCAAAGATGAGCTGAACAAGGAAGTAATTGCACTTACAGCATTATTTACTGGCTTTTTCATTAAATCCAACAAAGACAGTTATAAACAATGCAGAAACAGTAGGGACAGATTTCTATCTTTGATTCATAGTACACATCTCAGTGCATATTTAAAAATCAGCTACTAGGTGATGATTCGTGCTGCGTATCTGAAGGTACCAGCAAGGAGTAAGTCTTCAATATAGTCTATAATTTTAATTATTTTGAAAAATAATAAATAAACTCATTTACTCCAGATTTGTGACAATAACCAAGAACTGGTTTGAAGATAGTCTTGCATGATCCACACTGTCCTCATGAGCATTCCGCCAAGGGCATAGCACTCCAGCAGTGGTTGTATGTATACATCAGGCCAAAATAACCATGTAATTTAGAACAATACATCTGAAAAGTACAGGCAGAAGATACATTGCTCTGAGTCTGATCCAGTCTGGCAAGTCCTTCATTCCACTTTAGGCAGTTTATACTTTCAGCTTATTTATCTTTTATGTTGATTTAAGTGATTTTTTTATTGCTGAAAACCTCATTTTTTTGTAAATGAACCAAAAGGTGCAGAAGAACTAGTGGTTTTTATTTCTATTATTAGAAATAATTATTCCTATTATTTCTATTAGTATCTAAAGATATCATTTATTTAGGAGCTACGTGAAAGAGAAATTCTGGCAGGTCTTCTAATGCTTCATGGTGGCCAGGAAGCTTTCTCTCCATAGTAGTCTTCCTCTCCACAGTGGTATGGAAGTTTGTGGAAATTTACATCACCAGTTTCACATCTTGACTATAGTCTATCAGTTTCCTGTCTTGAGAAGAGCGGTAGGAATAGAGATATTTCTTAAGCAGGAAGAAATTCTGCTCCTTCTCAGAGAGATTTGGAACTGTGAGTTCCATCTTCTTCCAAGTGCTTGTTCCAAGTCCTTGAACTACAGATTTAGAAAAAAGTTTTTCCCTGAGTTTTTGATGTTTCTTGAATTATTTTCCTTAGACTGTAATCATACACTGGAGAGAATTGAAGGGACACGAATTTAAAAAATAAATAGAAGAACATCAGTGATCCAGTAGAATGAATCAGGGAAGGACAAAAGTTGCAGGGAAGGAAAAAAGTTACAGAGAAGATAAAAAAGAAAAAACTGTAATAAAATATGATATTTCTAACAAGCAGTGAGTTTACCCAAGGTCAGAGCTATCAGTTTCAAACAGATGTAAATGAAAAGAGAGATACAGTTTAGATGTAAACATTTAAAAAAACAAAAAGAAACAATCAGGAATATAATGAAAAGTATTGTGTACTAAACTTTCAAAGGCAGGTAAAGAACAGTGGAAGGAAGCAAAAAGAAACTAGATGAAAAGTCTAAATAGAAGCAGGCCTCATGAAAAAATGAAATACAGTCATACCAAAGATAACTGAAGTGTACCTGAGGACAACTTGAAAATCATGTGATTGAAAATAAAAGTGCATGAGCATGTCTCCTATGACAAAAGAGCAAGACACAGTTAAGACCATATCTAGCTCCCCATACCTAATCACAGAATAGTTGAGGTGGGAAGGGACCTCTAGAGATTGTCTAGTCCAACCTTCCATTTTAAAGCAGGGTCAGCTAGAGATGGTTACTTGGGATCTTGTCCAGTCAGGTGTTGAATATATCCAAGGATATTTCCACAACTTCTCTGGGCAGCTTAGTCCAGTGTTTTACTATTCTCACAATAAAAATATTTGGGTTTTTTTCCTTATGTTCAAGTGTAATTTCATATATTTGAATTTTTGCCCATTGCCTCTGGTCCTTTCAGTGGATACCACTGAGAAGAGCCTGCCTCTTCTTCACTCCCCCTTCTCCATCTGGTGTTTACAGACATTGATAAGATCTCCCCAGAAGCTTCTTTAGTCTAAAGTCTCAGGTCTTTCATGCTCTCTTCACATAGCAGGTGCTCTGAGCCCTTAATCATCTTTGTGGCCCTTCACTCGACTTCCTTCAATATGTCCATATCTCTGTTGTATCGAGGAGCCCTGAACTGGACCCAGCACTCCAGATGTTTCACAGTAGTGCTGAGTAGAGGGGACCGATCACCTCCTTCGACCTGCTCACAACACTTCTCCTAATGCATCCCAGGAGACTCTTGGCCTTCTTCCCTGCGAGGGCACATTGCTAGCTCATGGTCAGTCTGTCCACCAGGGTCCCCAAATCCTTCTCTGAAAAGCTGATTTCCAGTTTGTTGGCCCCAGCATATACTGGTGTATGGGATTATTCCTCCCCAGGGACAAGACTTTTCATTTCCTTTTGTTTAACTTCATGAGATTCATGTTGGCCCATTTCTCCAGCATGTCAAAGGCCCTCTGAATGGCAGCACAACCCTCTGGCCAATCAGCCAGTCCTTCCAGTTTTGTATCATCAGTACTGAGTGGGCACTCAAACCCATCGTTCAGGTCATTAATGAAGATATTAATAGTACTGGCCCTGGTATCTACTCCTGGGGTACATCGCTAGTGACTGGCCTCCAATTGGACTTCATGCCACTGATCACAACCCTTCAAGCTGAGCAGTTCAGCCTGTTTGCAGTGCACCTCGCTGTCCTACTTATCTGCACTGTAATTCAGCAGTTTGTCAATGAGAGTGTTATGGGAGACGGTGTTAAAGCCTTGGTAAAGTCAAGATAAACAAATATCCACCCTCTTCCCTTGTCTGCCCAGTCACTTTTCTCGTCATGGAAGGCTATCAGATTGATATTGCAGAGTTCATCTTGGAAATGAAACTACAGCTACCTTGTATGATGGAGCTAGATACAGAGACTTGAAGTAATAGTTTGTTTCCCTGTATGAGAGGCTCTCACTTTACATGACTGTGTATAAGAACTAGGAAGAACAGTGTAACATGGAAAGCTCTATTCACTCTGAAGGCAGAATCGCTCTAAAGAAAGGAGCAAGCTATTCCCTCCATGCTTGAGGCTACCATAAGCAAAACACCCAAGTACTAATCTGATCATTCAGTTTTGTCCAAGATTTTTCATTTTGCTGGAGCAGGGCTTGGACAAAGGATGCTTTTCTTTATGGGGGAGGATAGAAGAGAATTTTCAATGCTCTATTTATATTAAAAGAAAATGCTTAATTAAAAATAATCTAATTGCATTTATTGCCCAAATTCTACCTACTATTTTCCCCATCTTCTTTTTTTTAAAAAAATTATGTATCACAAATAGTAACCCATAAATCATTTGGTATTGATTTAAATTTTCTCATCATGAACTGTACTTGCTGTTAAAGCTATGGATGTAATTTATTTATTTTACATAAATTGGAAATTTTATCACTTTATAGTAGAAACTCCATATAATGGTTAAGATCATCAGCTGTTTTTCAGCATATTCACATGTCATTTCTTCAACAGATACATTAAAGAATAGCTGCTTCACAAAGTAGTGCTACTGTACAAGAGGCTGACTTGTACAGTTATTTATTCACTGCTGGACCTTAGTTTTGGTAAACCAGGCTCAAATGTCAAAGTGTGTTACCGTGAACAGTTTTGCACTAGGGCTGAAGTGTGTTACCTTGATGAAGTCAAACTTGTGTGCATCTGCTTAAAAGGATTAGGGCCTAAGTCAGCACTGAACCTCTAAAAACTCATGATCTGCAGTTTCCTGAACATGAGTGACAATTTTAACTCAAAGCATTCTGCTTAACTCTGGTTATTTGAGCACAGAATTTGGTTTTCCAGAGTATGTGAGTTTTGAAAGAAACAGTATTCCTGTATTCCTTATATTTGGATTCAGGTGACATAGGAGCAAAGAGCTGTAGTAACTAGAATCAGAGCGGATTAGTTCACAGGAGGTGAATCAAAGCAGTTGTCGATAGGGAACTTGCATGATGAGAGTAGAGGCTTTCGGATTCTCCACTATGTAACATTGTGGTGAAAGAATATCTGGTTTGGGAACCAAAAGAAATTTTAACAAATAGAAATTAGTATTTGATTGGGCAAAGAGAAAATCTCTACCCTTTTTCATCATTCTAGGATATGTCTACTAATCCAGAAGCAGGCAAGATATCTTGTGTAACATTCCGGCTAATACCTGATAGCATTGGGGTTCAGTTGAAGACTGTAAGGGGAAGACAAAGAACGCAGATCCACGTATTTAGTGAGTATTTTTTCATCTATGCATGCTCTTTCACTAGCAGTTGCTATAAAAAATTACTATAATACTCAGTCTGATTAAAGATGCCATTGCTGAACTCATTAGAAATGAATTCTTTATATTATGTCTTGAATTCTGGTACAGAGTATAGAGATAAGCAGCATCCGCTACTTGTTTTACTTCTTGGTCTGTCATAAGGCCAAACATAACTTGGAATGTTAGAAATGCCACTGTGCAATGATAGCTCCATCAGGAAAGATATTTTTTACCTTGATCAACAATTTTTTCCTGCTGAAAGATATTCAGAATGGGAAGAGGGATGTGTGTTTAGTTTTTGCTCAAGGCGTGCCAGGATTAATATGGGGATGAAAAGTCTGAAAAAAATCTACTTTAGAAGAAGAGAACATTATGTATATGAGTAAAATTATCAGTCATTCATTTACTATATCTGCCAAAAAGGATAGTGTATTTGGCTGCTCAAACTATTTATATTGGGTCAGTTGCCTAGTTATTTTTTCAAGGACAACCAGAAAAAACAAAGTGGTTTTATACATAAATCTGAGACTAGAAACAGGAAGAATTACTAACTAAATAAATGCTTTTAAAAGCTGTCAGTAAGGAAGTTGAAGGCTTGTTTTAGCAGACTAGGCAAAATGGGATGTTCTCTGAATATTTCTTAATAAAAGAAAAGGGACAGCTCTGGAGAAAATAAGTTGTAGCCAAATTAATCTGGGTTGTGCTTCACGTGTACTCTTCTCTCCTGTCTTCTTGTGAGAGTACTGTATGCTAACACATACATCTGTCGCAAATAGAAAGGAAAAAGCTTGGAAGTCCCACCATTTTTTCTGCTACATTGTTTCTGCCTTAGCAAGTAATCTTATCCCCAGTTTAGGTCAGAGAGAAAATACACCATAGATCTGTGGCAGGGATAAAAGATCACAATGGCTTTTTTACAAGGTGTTATGTGATTTCCATATTTCAGGGATTTTTAACCGAGCTAGCTGTGGAAGTGAAATTGATACTGAAGGGTCTTGTGAACTCAGACTGGGCCAAATGTAAATCCTTGACTGCATCTTGCACTCTTGGGCTCCACAGGAAGTTCTGATGCTAGAGTTCAGATGTACAGAATTATCTGATTTGCATCTGCCCTGGCTGGACTATACAAGAATCTAAAATCTGGTGTTCCAGCTTCTGCTGGAACTTAGAGCAATGACAGAACTATGGTTGCATAGATGAGTCAAGAATATTTATATTGTCTCATTTAGACAAGTACTCAGATGCCTAAATTAGAATCTTAAACTCCTTGCTTAGGTAATGAGGAAAGTATATGTTGTGAAAGAGCAGCTACTGACACCTTGGTTATATGCTGAAAGTCACTCTCCTTGAGCTAACCATTTTGTTGGTGTGTTTTATAGGAGCAAGGATCTTAAATTAGGCCCCTAAGTAATCAGGATGAAATCCACATTCTATGACAGATAATTGGGAGAATTTGCACCCAGAAGTATCTTAGAGTTACCAACACAAGGAAGGCTTACCTCAAAAGTAAAGGGCCTGAACATTTACTTCATCCTGTTTGGTTAGTCGTAATATATGATACGATTGGTGTATTGACTAGGAACAGAATATGGTGCGTGTCATACAAACAGATTTCTGGTTTCAGGACTTTTCAGTTTGTCAGTTATTGGCCTAACATAAGTCTAAAGAGAACTCAAATACTACCTTTTTATATTATAATTGGCCTGCCTTTATAGAAAATGAAGGACATTTAGAAAATGAAGGAGTTATTCAGAAATACTTTCAGAAGGAATCTGCACAGGCTCTGGGAGTCCCAAGAACTCAGGCACATTGTGACTTTCCCAGATGTGGTATCAACTAGGAAAACAGAACAGTTGTTGGAAGAATGTGAAGGTTATCGTGCAAAGCATGTTTATATGGTTCAAGTGAGAGGAAATGATGGCAACTCCCACAGTAGTGGGAGAACTTCCTCTTCAGAATATCCTGACTTTCATTCCCCTTGCTCAAAGCCACATTCGTCCTGGTCATTGTCAGAAGAACCAGGAGTATTGTCAATGCACAAAGAAGATTCTTATCTTCAAAATTAATAGTCACGAAGATGAATGCATATATAGTTATAAAACATCATTTTACTAAAATACCATTTAACTTTTTTTCTCTACATTTGTCCGCTCATTCTTAAACTTTAAATTACTTTGACTATGCTTTTTTCAAATATTGTCATTTTATTTTTCCCCTTTTCTTTGTCTTCCTGATTAAATGTATGTGATTCTCCTTTTCTCTACTTTCTGCATCAGCTATTCTAAGAAACTTCATCATATGGTCAGAAGACACATCTTCTAAGACAGAGAAAGTTCACATTAATTGGAACCAGCTCAGGACTTGCTCCTAATAGCTACACCAGCTCATCACTATTCCTGTTGTCTTCAAAGTAAAGCTCAACTTTCAGTTTTACATTATTAACCTGCTTTTGTTGGCTTTATCTGAGCTGTTCTTTCTAGGGCTGGATGGTATTTCACCACCTTCCTGAGCTGGCAGGCACACAACTGCACGAGCACTTGAAGAATATTTTTTTTGTAGTAATGTAAATAAATAAAATATGATCTTCAAAGTCTGCAATGTTATTGGATTAGCATATCCTTTAATGCCCAGAGAACATGTTGGTAGAAGGATTATTTGTCACTTGTGCTCCGTGTTGTGGCTGGTCTACAGTAAACCCAGTTGTACAACAGGCAACACTCAGAGCCCTGCTTAGAAGTAAGTTCCAGAAGTCCAGATAGATCAGAGATGTAGATATCTGAGAGCACAGAAAACAAAATCTGCCTATCCAGATATAGATAAATACTTCAATGTAAATTTCAAAATGTTTCTGCACTTTAAAGATACCAGCTTATCAAGGTCAGAAAATAGCCCTCTAGCTCTTTACTTCTAGCACCCATTCACACCATTAACCATAGCTGAAAGAAGAACCACAAAAAAGATCTTTTGGTTTTCTCAAAAGTGTACTTGTGCCAATAGAAGTCAGAGGCATAGCCTAACTGTTCTGTAACTTATGTGTGAAAGAGGAGAGAGATTGTAGTAGGCTTTTCTGCCTGGACTTAGTAAAATGGAATCTTTATTGTTTTAAATGGAGCTGTATAAACCTTGCTGAACTGAGGGCACCCAGCTGTCCCACCTAAACCTGCTCCCAGCTTTCTTCACTCTATCATAAACTAGCAAGGTGTTTCAGCTCTAGGTCCAGAAGTCAGGTGAAGGCTTGAACTTTCACATAAATACCATTTCTAGCTACCTTTTTTGTCAGGAAAAGCTCAAAAGTGCAAACTCAAAAGGCTCACTAGTCATAAGGCCATTAAAATGCCCCAAAATTATTATCATTTGAGAACAAACTAATGGCTATTTTTTGAAATGTACAGTTCACAAAGCAGCAACATGAATATAATCTATCACATATTTTTGCTGAAAAATGTTAGTTTAAATGTAATCTTTCAGAAAATGCTTCTGCAGTATTTATTTCTTTGTATAAATGTGAGGTGATAGGACCTGATGTCTTTCCCTGAAAACAAATGTTTACAAATACTCTAGTCCATAAATCTGTAGGGGAAACAAAATACAGAAAATTCTTGTTAATGCAGTACATTTTCTGGTAATTTTATAGTCTAATTTTCAGTGGTTCCCTACAGAATGAATGCAGTTCAGAAGGCAATTCTATAAAGTACTTTGTGGATAACTATTATCGGCTAATTATTAGAAATTGCATGTTGTTGTTAATTGCATAAATAAATTGTTTTATCTGAAAGCCATTAAAAAAATGTTGGGTGTTTGAAGCATATATGGTTTTGATGTTCCTGTATAAAACATTTAACTGTTTAGCGCTAAAATAATGGCATGGTGCTTTAAACCATTTTTTTATTCTAATGCATTGAAAGGGGAAAGAAAAAAAGTGAATTTCAAAGAGCTTTTTTTGTGAAGCGTAGCCTGATGAACCTTTACACTGAGATGTAATACAACTGCTGATGTTTTTGGCAAATACTGAAGCCATCTCTCTCTCACTTTTTGGAATAATAAAAAATAAAGTTATGTAAATATATTTTCACTGACATTAAGATTTAAAGTAGCAGACATATAGAAGATTTGAGAGAGATGGGGATATTTATTGTGAATATTCAACTTAAAATATGCTTTATACTTTTTTGTGAAGATGTTTGTATGAGATTGTTCTTAAAATTGTGGGGCTGGCCTTAACAAACTAGAACCTTTAACTGTTCTTAAGTTAGTCAAGGAATGTAAAGGGAATTTTCTTACCTACCTGTGTTGATTATGCTAATTTTTTTATGTATGTCTGGGCAAAACCAAGACCTGTAGAAGTTTCTCTCTCTGCATTCCTTCAGCTTTGTAAACTCAAGGACAAACTAAGGTGTTAGGGCTGACTAGGTAGACTTTTTCCATTGACTTTCTCTGGGTCAGAATTTTATATTGAGCATCTAATTGGGCTATAAATCCAAGAAGGTCCTGTTTCTGTTCTGAAGTAGTCAGTTGCAGTGGCACAGGAAGAAAACATGCTTTACCCAGGAAAAGGGTATAGCCATGGATGTTGTCTTAGCATTTTTACAGGTATTGGAATTATGCCTGCTAATGTAAGCAATGAGCTTGTTTGAAGAAGAGTAATCTTGAGCAGAATATGAATGTTATTACACATATTGGATATTGCTGAAACAGTTCTGGTTTGTGCATAAGAAAATAGGCCAAATCACACTTGCATATACACAGAAAGAATAGGAACCCAGAGCAATAGGGTACATGGTACATGTTCACTTGTAGATGTCCTTATGCAAATTAGTTCTGCAGCCAACAGTGAGAAATTGGCACTTCTAATCTACAGTTCATCTCTTCTAAGGCACACATCTAAGCTGTGCCTTCTAGAAGCAAATGAAATGAACCAAACCTCTGTAAGGTGAATAAATTATTATAGTGAAGGATGCTGGGAAGGTTATGGAACAAATAAATCTCTTGAAAGTAATTTTCAAACATGTGAAGCACATGCACAGTCTTCCACAATATCCTTATAGTCAAATCAGTGACGTATGGACTGGGTAAGTGGATGTTAAGGTCAGTTGACTGGACCATTGGGGTTGAAAGGTTTTGATCAGTGGTCGAAAGTCTAGCTGGCAGCCAGTTAAGAGTGACTTCTGTCAGGGATTGTAGCTGGAGCCATACTGTTTAAAGTTTGTGGGACATACCTAGTTGAGGAAAGTGACTGATAAGCTGCAGGACAGGGCTAGTTTTCAGACAACAGCAGGAAGTAACCTGGAGGTCCTGGTGGACAGGTTGAATATTACTCAGCTCTGTGCCATTGCAGCAAAGAAGGCCAACTGCATAGTGGGCTGTATTAGCAAGAGTGCAACCAGCAGGTCGAGGGAAGTGATACTTCCTCTCGCTGTGGCATTTGTGTCCAGTTTGAGGCTTCTCAATACAAGGAAGACATTGACATACAGATCGTCAGGGAACTGGAGGACGTGTTGTATGAAAAGACGCTAAGAGAAATGAGTTTGTTCAGTGTTAGGAAGAGAAGGCTGAGAGGGATCATTTTGCTGTCTACAGATGCTTAATGGGAGGGCATAGAGAAGACAGGGATTAACTCTTCTTGGCACACTGATAGCACAAGATGCAATGGTCACATATTGCAACAAGGGAAATTCTGATTAGGGATCAGAAAAATTCTTCACCATGAAGGTGATCAGATGCTGGCGCAGGTGCCCAAGAGAGGTTGTGGAATCTCCATCCTTGGAGATACTCAGAAATTGCCTGGACAATGACCTTAGCAACCTGATTTAATTGAACCTGCTTTAAAGTGGAGTTGGAATAGGTATCTCCAAAGTTTCCTTACAACTTAAATTATTCTATTCAAAGCTAGAAAGCCAAGTCTAGCCTTAACATTTGTTTCTACACTATGAAAAATAGAGTTGGGGTTTTTTTTTGAGAAAACTAATTGCCATTTAGTAGTAATCAGCCAGTCATAGTACCTTTGTGATGACGTATTTTAGAGAGACAGAATTGTTTCCTGGCATGTCACTTGGTGGGGAAAGGGGGAGAGAGGAGAAGAAAAATTTACAAAAATTAAAAATCATGGTTAAATGCAGTAAGGTTCAGAAAGTACCATCAATCCGTCTGTGGTGATTGCTGATGCTTTCTCCCAAGTTGCCTCCTGGTGTCCTCTGTGTTGATTCTTATGTAAGTCACATTGAAACCATTAAAAATTATGAGTATTTGTAGAACATAACATAAAAAGTCATATTACAATTGATGTAATCTACTGCTATCTGGGAATTTTCATAAACTATTACAGTATAATGGTGCCTGCTAGCACTGCTATAATTAATTTAAAGATAGCATTTCCACTAAAACCCCTTATTTTCCAGAGCTTATACATCTGATAAAAATTCCTCCCAGGATGAAACTAGGTACACAGGGTCTTGACTGTGGAATGAATTATTCACAAAACATTAACAAAAGAAAATATGATCATTTCTTACGACATTCTAAAATGGGCATTATTTTACTAAAATATATGCAGCAAGTGGAAGCTGCAAATGACAAATGTGTGCTAGTTTTAGCAGAAAGGGGAAAGAAGCATCAACAATGGTACTCTGAGTTGCACAAGAAGATTGCAACAGCTGTGGATCACACCTCTTTTCCACTAGATACACAACCTCAACCAAATTTCCCATTTTAAAACATCAGTTTGATTTAGTGTATCTCTCTTTTTATGCTTTCCGAAAATATGTCTATGGATTTTTCTTTGGCATACAATAATAGTTGAAGAGCAGAGTGATGTTCTTAATATTTCAAAAGAAATTTTGCTTTCTTATTTGAAAGTCCTGTAACCAAATAATTGAGAATCAAGTAATCATTTTACAGGACAAATGAAACTTTATAGTCCTGTTAGGGAAAAAACTCAGCAATAATTCTGATGTAGTCAGTGAAGATCCAACTGTTTTACTGGAGGAACATCAAATGTTAACAAGTAGACTGCCATTTTGAAAAAAATCTCTCCAAATGGTGCCTGAAAGCAGAATGTAACATCCTTCCAACCTCAGCCTCTTCCAGTTAGTGAATAGGCCTTTGTTACTTTCACACTATTGAAGACTCTCAAACCTCAAGTTTTAACCAGTTTCTCTCTCCTCATCAAGTCCATTGCTTTTGGCATTGATCCCCCTCATAGTTATTCTCCATTATGGAGGACAACAAAAAAACACAAAGAAAAATTCTTCACCCATCTCATGGGTGAAATGTAATGGGATGTTCATGGGTGAACATGGGTGGGGAGAAGATGACATGGAAAGGAGCAAAGGCTGTTGCCGTTGCCAAAGAGACTATAAGCCTTCTTTTAAGAAGCCCAGCTTTGGAGATTGCGCTCTTGATGATACTGGAGACAATGAACTTGCAAGGGAACAGGGGCAGTTTGGTCATGATGACCTGGAGCAACCAAAGAATTTAAGCCACCTAGAGTCCAGTGATTTAAAACTCCACAAAAGAGTGTGACTATCAGAAATGGTGTAATGCAAGATACATCATTCGTAGCATGTCAGTTGGTTTTATAACTGTTTAGAAATTTCTTCAGTTGAGATCTGGTTTAGGGAATGAATGTAACCAATTGTATCTGGATCTTGATATTTAATAGAACTTTCCTAGGGATCGGTATGATGCACTTCTGTTTCTGATTTGCTGTGAAAGAAGCTTTTTTTCCGAAACTTCCTCAGTTCATTCTTACTGGCGTTCTGACTATAAATTTTAAACAAACCATGCAGAATTCTGTCTTCCTTCCTTTTCCAAACCCACCATCATATTCATATTCATTTTGAGAGAGCTGTGTGTTGATACAGTAGTTTTTTAGCATCACTGTGATTCCTGGTCAAATCAGTTGAGATTCACATAAAGGAATCAAGGAAGTTTTAAATGAAACTCAGTAGAATGAATATACCAAAAAATATTGTACATAAATATTCACTGAAATTTTGGAAGAACACTATGACTGCACATTAGTGTTTACTTTTCCTAAATATTTTAAGAAGGATGTATGCAAGATTGATTGAATTTTGAGATCTAACTGCAGAGGGAAATGGGACAAAGATTCAAAGCCCAAATTTTAATTTCAGTTACAGGTTGCATTGCTTATATGTTTTCTGTTCTTTGTCAGCTATACTTCAGAATTTGAATACTGTAGAAATAACTTCCATGAAAGCCTGTATTCTAAGGATTCATCACTGAAAGGATCTGGAACATTAATAAGAAAGCTTGTTAACTTCTAGGTGCTGTTGAGTAAGACAGTGTAGGATGAGTGATATGCTGTATATAAGTAAAATTTTATTCAAATTAAGAATAGTTGCCTTTAGAGACAGGTTTTTAAAAAAACCCCCTTCACTCTTGGTTCAAGGACCATCAACTGCAAAATCATATTTCATGTTGATGTGCAAACTAGTTTTGAGAACATGAACCATAATTCATTTAGGTATCTGTCAATAATCATTATACAATCTGACTGTTCAAACACAGGAAGACATGTTTGAACTTGCTAATCAGACGTGGCAAAAAAATTGTATTGTCTTTATGAAACTAATTGCTATATTTAAATGTTAGAGAAAAAAAATGATATATGGATAGTTAAACATTTAAATGGAATTCACTACTCAGAACTTTCATTTCAGCTACAAGATTTATATACCATAATGGTACAACTGTATTATTTTTAAATCTGTCCTTGCTACTGAAGATGTAACATTAAGGTTGAATGCTTTCTGTATAGGTCTTAATGGCTGGACATGCAAGAACATCTCAGGTTTTACTCATCTTTTTTAATAAATTGTGTAAATATGACATTTGTACATTTGCTTTAAAATAGAGACATTGATTTATGAAACTGTTTATAATATTCACTCTAACCATCATTTTGGTGGTTATGATGGACCAGAAGATTTTAGCAGCCTTAGGTAAAATCTGCAATTGTGAGATATATGTATTAGCAACAAGTTTAGCATAGTATTTTGCACAGTGTGATTGAAAGTTCATCATGAGAGTTCAGCATATTGCCTTTTGAGGTGACTGAAGAGTTAAGTACTGAGCATTCTGGTTTAAATTTTACCTATAGAAAAATAATAATGTCAAGGCAGAAGTAGTCTTTTGTTTTGTTTGTTTTTTTCTTATTTCATCAAGAAAAGAAAAAGGCTGACTATGTTTAAAGCTTTTAAATCCAGATTATGGAGAGTTGTCCATGAGCAAAATGAAGTAATTTCCATGTCTTGTGTGAGCAAATATCAGTCATGGTTTGCTGTCTGAGAAAGCCATGGTTCTTCAACTGATTTCAATCTCTTCACTGGGGGGGAAGAGATGAGAAAACAGGGAGGAGGAAGTTGTAAATGGCTCTACCATCTCCCTTTATTGCAAGGAGCGACCAACATAACTCACATCTACTTTAAAGTACAGATTGTAGTGAATTTGCTGCTACTTGGATTTATGCTAGAATATAATCCCTATTTCCTATTCAACAAACATGGAATAATAAAAAAAAGGGGCTGGAAAAGACCCCAGGAAAGTCACCTGTCCCATCTCTCAGTTGTAAAGCAGAATCAACAGTACATAAACCATCCCTGACAGTATTTGTCTCACTTGCTTTTAAAAACAATGCAGTGAGAGAAAAACCACTAGCTTCCTAGGCAGTCCATGCCAGTGCTTCATTATCTTACCATTGCAAGGTTTTCCTAATGCTTAGCTTACATCTCCCTTCTTGCAGTTTAGGCATACTAGTGGTCTTATTGCCAGTGAAAATGGAGAACAGTTTATTAAATTCCTCTCTGTGGCAGGCTGTGGTATATCTGAAGATGAGTATGTCTCCCCTCAATATCCTCTTCTCCATAATTCCTGGTCATCATGGCAGAAAGAATGTAGCAGCAACATGAAGGAAGTAGCTCAGGGCCATTCCATTTTGTGGTGGTACAATTTTATGCTACGTTTAAGTGACTGTGAAACCACAACTGAGGAAATCACAGCTATGCAAATGTGGCCAAGTGCAATGCACATTATAGTCAAGAGAAGGACTGAAACTGAATCTGCAACAGGTGAAACTAAATGTCTCACTACAAAGCACTTCCAAAAATAGCTGTAATTTTCCAGGTGACTACCTAATTCTGTATGAAGTCCCAGTTCTGGCCAAGAGATATCAAGGAGTAGCTGAAGAGTGTCCCCAGTATTTCTGAATACGTTCAGTAGGTGCTGAGTATATTAATGTCATGTCATTTTATTTAATGCATCACTGTTAAATAACCAGAACACAATTACTATTTGCATTTCACTTACAAGTTTTGGTTCAACTTCTTTATTACACTGCATACTAACAGAAAGACTTGAAAAAAATTAAAATGAAGCTTCTATGATAGTTCACTCAGGAGACTTTGAAATGTGTTTTCCTAAGACTTTTCTTCTAACAAATCTTAGTCACATCTCTGTTGGTGGAAAGTGAGCCATAGAGGGACACTTCAAGAGAATTGATTTAAAATGAAAGTGTAGCTATGCAGATGATGATTTAAAGTTTTTCTAAATTATTCCACCTTATCAGGAGCTTCACTTCATCCCCAGAACGTTATTGACAGGGCAGGACCACTGACACCTCTTGTTCTGTGTTGCTCTGGTGTAATTGCCTTGTTTCATTGCTTCAGCTTTGGTTGGAAGGTGTTAAAAAATTTAGTAAGTACTGCTACATAATCTTTACTTGGTATCTACTTGCTTTCAAGAGTACAGTGATCTCTTGTTTCCTGCCTGGAACTTTTTAATTTTGCACCTGGCTTGTGAAACAGATTCCTAGACAGCCTTAATTATTTAACAAAAACAACAACTTGGTGTTCTGCAACATCAGGAACTTTTGTTAAATAAAATGCAACTGACTAAACATAAGACTCTCATCCTTCATCTTCCTCAGTTCCTTCTATGAAAGATGAGAATAAATGTATTAACCCTTCTTGCTTTCAGTTTAAGCACTGAACAGTTTGTTTCTATATTTTCTTCTTTTTACTGAGGAATTTTTACAATATAGGGCCTGACAGATCAATAAACTGAGGCCTCCTTTTAATTTATTTGTAAATAGCAACATTGCCTCCAATACATTAATGGTGAGTCTTACAGATATTCCACTATACTCAAAGTTTAAGGCAGGCTCTTTTTTTTAAAATTCAGGTACCCTTTTGGAGTCATATTTCCATTTTATAATTAGAATATCACTCTCCTTCAACATCTATTGAATATTTTACTACCCAGATGTGATTTAACAATGATATTTAGATTAGAAGAAGTTAAAATGGAAAATATTAGCTTAAAAATGTCAGAGAACTGTTCTTTTTTAATTAAAAAAACCCCAACCACCTTTCTGTAATTTCAATTAATCCTAAAATATTATATATAGGTAGGTCTGGTAGCGTTGCTAACTATTAGGGGATATTTGGTGCTTTCTGCACTAAAACTCTTGGCGGTACTTAGGTGCTTTCTCAAACTGGAACTTTTTTCTAGAGCAGATGAAGAAAATTTTTATAGGATTTGTATAAAGAAAACTAGAACCCTAAATTTGTTCTGGTTCCTGTGACTGAGAATGGGTCTGGGCAGCAGAAATGAGGACAGAGCTTGCCTCTCCTGTGCCCTCAGTTGCCCAGCTCCTGAACCTAAACAAGCACCGGACTGTAAAAGAGAAAGTAGATCAGGGAGCCAGACCCAACTGGAGGGGAACTGTCAGGGGGCACATTGTAATGAGTTGCTGGCAAGGGGGAGGTGGAGACTGTGACTGAGAGCAGGGCAAGGGCGAGGTGAACAGCGTCTTCCCTGGTCTGCTGGTTTTCTTGTTTAATGGAAGGCTGTTGGGAAGGGGAAGGACAAGGGAGGTACGAATATAGTTAGGATTTTAGTTTCTGGTGCAGCCACCCAGAGCACACCACTGATCCTTTGTAAAGTTATCACAGTAATGCAAAGAAATTAAATGTAAATAATGTATCTATAAAAGTATATATAAAAGAAGGGATTACAGAAGCAAGTAATTAATTTAAGCTACTTATCTTGCTTACTGGCAAATTATAGAAGTATTTTGTCCTCATTTTCATCTCACTGCCATTCCAGCTCCATCTTCTCTAGTGATCTCCCTGCTGTTTTGGCTCTTAACCATATACAAAGGTTGTCTTTCTTTCTTCTATCGGTACCATCCCAAGGTACAGCAGTGGGTATCGGGAGGGATAAATTGCTGACTTTTGCTCCTGCACGTATTTAGGAAGGATAAGATAGCAGTACATCCTGCCCCTCATCTAGCCTAGAATATTCTCAAGCTACAGTATTTTTAATGCTGAAACTCTGGAATTAAATGAAGAGCTGAAACTTTGATTTCTGAACCCTGTCATTATTAATTATTAATCACAACAAACAAACAAACAAACAAATAAATAAATGCTTGTTTTAGGAAGAGAAGTTGCAGGCTTCAGACAAGGAAATTGTCAGTGATTCTGTAAACACTCTCTATGCATGTGTATATGTAAAGATAGGTGGGGAAATTTTCTCAGTGATACTTCCTCTGCAGAGAGGTGCAATTTGTAGTTTAACAGAGGTTCGCTGAAGGAATGTCAAGGATTCTGGCTTGCAGAAAACTTTGTGGTCACATCTTGCCAAACACACTGATAAAACTCAGCCTTTGTGTTTCTTCATTTCAGGACAAGACTCTTTAGGGATTGCTGGGTTGAGAAATGACACATGTTTCAGCTCTTGCAGTTGTTGAGGAAGGATTGAACTGGAGCATTAAAAATAATATTTAAGTGCCTAAAGAGAGGTTGGCAAACAGAACGTGGTCTTTTATGTAAAGTCTTCTTTAAGAGTGGATGAAGAGATTTGTTTGCCAATGTAACAAAGTAGTAAATGAACAGAACTCTGTTCCTGTCAAATGAAGTTGGAATATCGGTCAATTCAAGTGGAGATTCTTGGGCTTTCTATCCCAACATTCAAATTATGCTTTGCTAAACTGTCACACATAAAGTGTGCAATGTCTGTAAAAGCTAATGGGTTTTCCGTAAGTAAGGGAAGAGCTATATTTAACCTCATGTCAAAGTAAACAGTAAGATGGCTGTTCATTTTTTTATTAAGGCTATTAATATAGTAAGATTATGAATCAAAATTCTAGGCTAATAAAGCAGAAAAAGAAAATTATGAACACATTTTCATGAATTCTGGCAGCTTTCCAGTCAGCCATTATAGGTGGAATTATCAAAACACTTCAGCCAGCCTTGGGCTAATGCTCCCATTGTCATCAATGCTTGTCAGCCAGAGTGGGCCTCACCAACTGCCTTTGTTTTTGCAGGAGAAGGGATGATTCAGGCCCATCATTTTTTATCCTTTTCACATGCCCACTTTAGGACTAACCACAGACTCAAAGTGTCAGGCACGAATACTGGAATATACACCTATTTATAATAAAGCATGCAGTCATGCATAATTTGCATAGCCTAGTTGTATATGAATGCCCTTATAATGGTATATAACAAGTACTGTAATGACAAAGACTAAAAATGTCTTTCCAGGCCAATATGCAAGTTATTTAAATTTTGCATACCATTCTTTAGAGACGATTTGTACTATAGGATTCAGAGCTGGGTAAAATGCAGGGGTGGCACAGGGCTATAGGCTCTCCCATTGATCCAATCTCTTGACAGGTGCTAGATGCCCAAGTTAAGCCACTGACTGATTGTTATTGACACATTGTGGATAGGAGAAAAGCAGATGCAGCTCTTCAGGCAGAGAGACCTGTGGGCTGGAGCAGAGAGACCCTCTTGAAAGATCTTATGTACAGCAACGCCTCAGCTGCAATTTGCATTGTTCTGTTTCTTATTTACTTCGCTGATAAAGCTAAATCACGAGGAGAGGTGGAATCTGCTGTCTTACATAGTGCATATGTCCCTTTTTCAGGGTGGAATGGATGCTTTGTCGTCAGAGAGGCTGGAAAAAACTATGTCACCTCCAAACAGAGGTGGCTTATTCTGGCAGGCATAGGGTATTGTACATGTCTGGAACTGACTAAGGGATATCCAGAGGGCAGAAGTGTGGTGCTGTTTTCATTGCTGGGACTATTTTTCTCTTTCTCCATTTTTTTTTTTTCCCCTTGAAATAAATAAATAAGAAGGAGGATATTTTAGATTTAAAACAAAGTTGTAAATTTAAAACAACCTCTCTCCATAATGAATTGTCAGTTACTTATTGATTTTTTTTAGCTGCACAGTCTGTAAACATTTCAAATTAAGTGTGTCTTGTCATGCTGCTCCCCTGCTGAAAGGTAATGTTACCAAAAACCCCACCAAAGCCACATGCAAGGGCCATTGCTGAGATGTTTTGGGGGGTGAGGAAGCTCTCCTCCATGGCACCCAGTAGTGCTGCACATATGGAAGAAGGAAGGGAGCAGGGGAGTTCCAAATTTGTTTCACTTGCTCTTCTTCACTGCCTTAGCTTATCATTTTTGTCATTTTTGCCCTTTCCATCTTGCCTATACCCAAGGGGTCAGCATGTGAAAAGCACTATATAGTGTAAACATCGCTGTGAAATAGCTAATTTGCCACAGTGGCAGGGGGTCTCATTGCTACTCCTCTACCTCCTTTTTCTTTCAAACATTTGACAGCACTTCCTCCTCCTGCCACCTCCTGACCTGAATCAGGGACACAACGTGTGATCATTTGTTCATCAATTATGTAACATCAGCAGGACAGGAGGTTTTCTGGGGTTTGGATCCCCCCGCCCTTTTCCCCTAATCATTCCTCTCTTCTAGAACTTTACTGTAACATAAGGAAAAATAAAATTGGGACAAATCAAGTCTTGCCTAAAGACCAAGTGCACATACTGGGGGCAGTGGGAAAGAGCAAGAGTGAGCAGAAGGGGACAGATAATTGTGTTTTGAACCTTTATTGATGCGTGAGAGCTGATTCCCCTGTACTGTCTGCACTGAGTCAATACAAAGTCTTCGTGCCAGTTCTTAGCCCTCTAGTGCCTGAGTTTTGTCACATCCACAGTTTTCTTTCTTTCTCCCGTAGCTTTTATGTGACCCCCGAGCTCATAATATTCCACACGCTGAGTGTCAGCTGAGTCCAAACAAAGAGACCTTTCTACTCTGGCAGAAATTCGTTAAAGTCTCCAGCATCAGAATTTACGGCAGCTTTCTTTTGAAATGCTTGACATTTCCTCACAATTTCTTAGATATACTTGGTGGGTAAAGTGCGTCATCTTTGTTTGAATTTATCACACATAATAAGCCATTTTCTCCCAGTTTAATGTCATCCCCTCGGTAACCAGGAGGTCGGAGGCAACAACGCAAAAACAGCAAATTTGTCAATGGAATGTGTAAAGCTTAGTATAAATTTATCTTGTCCTAATCCCTTGGCCCCTTTTCATACCATGATTTTTCATATGCATATGAGAATTTTCAGAGTATTGGTTTCTCACACATTTCACTGCCCGTGGACAGAGCTGAAATACAGGCTGAGCTGTCAACTTCCATCAAGGCAAATTAAAAAAAAAAAAGGTTCCATACAGTAAACTGTGTTTCACCCTCCCAACCTCCATGCTCTTTGAAGCTGAACACTGTTCCCTCTATATTTTTTTACTTGCATAGAACTCACCAGATTCTCCATAGAATTAAAATTAAATAAATAAACCAATCAATAAATTTTTCTCCTGAAGAACCGAAGTGAGTTTCACTGAGGCCCAGAAGTCCTGCTTTCTAGAATCCTGATTTAAATAAAAAGAAAAAGAAAGAAAGGAAGGAAGAGAAAAGAATCTCAGTTTATGCCTCAGGTCATCCACGCAAAGACTTCAGATGGCAGTAAAACTCACAGAAGGTTTCTCTTTTCCTGGGTGCTCTCTGCCTGCACCTAGACGTTGCTGTGACATTTCAAAGTGAAGATCCTCTGTTGCAGAGGTTACCTAACTGTTTATTCTTAAAATAACTTTGAAACTTCAGGCCTGCTACTTCTTAGAAATGGAGAAAAGGTCAGTACATTTATTAAAGGGATAAATAGCTGATGTTAACTCTTAAAACAAGGTATCCCTGAAGACATTTACTGTAACCAGGAGTTACACCAAGTTTTATTAGACCAATTTTGTGTGTTAAAGGAACCCTGTGATACTCCTGTAGTCCCACGTTTAGTGTGCTTTTAAAAGAGGATTCTACACCCACAGGAATAAACAAAAACAATTCTGTGAATATTTCTCTAATTTATTAGTTCCCAGCTAAAAATTAATCATACATTTGATCAAATTGGAAATAATCCAGGCATAGCGATTTTTTGTAGGTTTTGGTGTGTTGTTTACAAAAAACTGAAGGTGAAACAAACCAAAACCTGATGGCAAAACTATCCATCCTAGTTTAATTTAATAATATTGTCCAATCTAGCTGAGGACTTCATCGGGGCAAGTTCTTATACATGGATTTACCAATTTGAAGTCCAAGAGAAGTAGCAAAGCAGAAACATACATCTCAAACACCCAAAATACATCTGGTATGTTAATAATCTTATGTTATAATCTGATGGTATTATGCCAAACATTTTTGTGGGTGGTAGGGTGAGGGTTTTTTCAGTTTTAGTTTTTGTGTGTGCAGCACCCCTTTAAATGAACAACTGATTATTCAGAGTAACTTTACAGTATTAACAACTGTGTGGTAGATGGACCTCCTCTTCTACATACCATTAGACCCCAAATATGTTTTATGTAATCAAATATTCTTTATTAGATGGTTTGCTGGTGGGAGCAGAACATCAGGAATGATTCAGTGTCATTTCCTTAGTAAAGGTGAGTGAGGATTACGAGGGTCTGAGACTCAGACAAACTGTGTCCTGCTTCTCTGTTCATTTCCAGTCTCTTAAGGATAGGCAATAAATCTAATCAGGACAATAATATTTCTGTTCATGGTCCGCTCTAGAGCTAGGAGAGAAAAAAGCACAAAACAGTTTTAATATGAAGGAAAACTTGGTTGAGCAATCACAGGACTTCACTTTGGATTCTTGCTGACTCTTCTTGTCATTCATTTCTTCTGTGATGCAGCTCATCCAGCTCTGCTCTTGGGCTTGCATCACAGGATGTTATACTCAAAGCCAGTGAAAGGAAACATTTATTTACACGGAGTTTAGTCATCATGGTATTTTCTGTCAGTGGAGGTCACTGAGATAATTTACAGGGACTGACTGGAGAGAAGAAATGCATCATGTTTTCACTGCCAACATTTCTGGCTAATCAAAACTAGTGATAGTCAAATCCAGCACTTCAGGGGATCAAATGTTTGCATTTGGTGATCAGAAATTAAGGTACGCCATTGGCAGTACTGTACAAGTAGTCAAATACCTAAAAAGATTTTCATCCTCTCCTGAAGCATAGACACTTGCCTCTGCAGAAAGGGCAATACTAGGAAAAACCGACAATTAGTCTCATCTGTTCTGGCAAATCTCATATTTTTATTAAAGATCAGCCCACAGCTCACTGTTTTGGAGCTAGGTTAGGTCTAGAGTTTGTGTTGGTTACTTCCCTATGGAAGAAGGTCTATAATAGCTAATAGAAAAAAAAAAATAGATATTTAATATCATTCCACTGGATGCTTTAAACACATTTTAAAAGATGAACGCTGGTATTTTTGTTAAATAATTTTGACCAAAATCTCCAGAAATGTTATATTTCACCAAACAAGAATAATACATGTGACATTTTATGGAATAAGGCTTGAATGCAGGAGAAGAAAATCTAGCTATAAGCTTGAAATCAGTGGGTTAAGAAGCTCTTTTTTGGTAACATTTACAGGGTGGTTGCTCATTGTCAATACAAACATTGGCAGTCTTGTGGAAATCTGCTGTTTGGGAAAGGCATTTGGAAGCTAACACTATGAATTTAACTCATGTAAGGAAAATTGTGTTGACTGGGTAGGGAGAGGGAGTTAGTAAATGGATGGGAGTTTGGAACAAGCGTGGGGCTTTGAGTACGTCACAGTACACTTAATTCTGTGCTATTCTGTGTGTGACCTCTTAGTTCCTTTGGAGACATTAAAACAGAAAGCTTTCCAAGGGGAAAGCAATGGAAATACAGCTAGTGGAAAATGTAGTACCTCTTCCTGTTTCTCTGAGTGACTGTTTAAATCCATTTACATATGTGTTTGTCATATTTTTCTGGAGCATTTGACACATTTATTTCCACAATATCAAGCTGCAGTAGAATTTTTGTAATGCAAACAAAATCATCCAGAATAACCCCAAATAATACCATTGGAAACATTAAAGCAGATAATTATACGGAAAGTAAACAGTCGATTTTGAAGACCAAAATATATATATTGTGGAAAGGATACAAGGTGATCATTACCTTTAGAAATTACTACTATGATAAATATCTTACACAGAAAATAAACAACCGAACACCAGCAGTTTCCAGTGTCACTATGAAGGACCATCAGGGATGATGATGATGATGAGATGATGATGATTTTTTTCTTTTGGGGGGGTGGGGGAGGAGAGGAAGTTATCCATTTGGACCTGGTTCTCAGATATGTGGTATTTTTCTTTAGTTACTCTAAAGTATAGTCCTATATAGTCCTGAGCTACCTACCTGATTTTCTCTTTTGTCAAACCAGCACATAAAGATACAGATCTATTGTGTTGGCCTTTATACACCTGACCATGTTGAGAATGAAACCAGAGAACTAGAACTGACAAAATACCTCATTTTCTCCTTTCTTAATAGCTTTTTCGTCTCATAGAATGAGCATATTTAATCAACTGGCATTGCCTATGTGAATAAGTATGTATGGTATTACCACAGGTAGTACACAGTTATCCATATTTCGACCCAACATTTTATCACCTGGCAATGATTAATATTCTGAGACTCTGTCATTCCAGGCCTTGTGATTTAACAAGGCAAATAATCTTACTGATCTTTTAAAAAACTGTGGAAATCCAGTGTAACTTAATTGACTTAAACTAGTTCAATGCAATAGGAGACTAGTAGAAAACTGACAGGAAGGGTTGAGAGTCCAGTGATGACTTTCCAGTATTTATTTTGTTGCCTAATTTTTGAACTTATGCTGAGCAGCACTTACCAGGTAAAATAGTGATAGCTAAGGATGCTTGATTAGTATTATGCAGACCTCTTATTTCTTGTTTTCTGTGTTCAGACCGCTGTGGTGTTTTTTTTTTTTTTTTCTCAGAAGCTTGTGGAAGAAGACCTTAGAACATTAACAATATGTCATTGCATTGCATAGTGTGGCCATTATAATGTAGACAGCTGATGACACTGCTATTGCAGGAGGACAGAAACATAACGTGGAGAAATTCTCTAGTTCCACTCCTGCTGGTTTTGGCCGCATTTGAGTTCCTACTGAATGATTTTCAGACTCAAACTTGAATTTGAAACATTCTGATGCTATCCACTGCATTGAAGTAGCTTTAGAAAATATATGACTGATTGGCTGCCAAGGAGGTCAAATATAGAATCACTGTGAAGAAATGTGTCTTCACCTCATGCTATGTCTGAGCTCTTGTCAAGTTCTCACCGTCAAAGATAAAGTCCTTTTCAAAGCCTCAAATATGTTTTCCTTCCTGTGGTGCCTAATCGAAGGCGGAATTTTCTCTAGTAAGTTCCTTATGGCTGTGTCATTCTGTAGCTCTGTTACTCATCATGTACACAAGCAGGGTCTTAAATCTGTGGCCCTTATACTGAAATTGATTTTTCAGTAAAGATAGGAACTGTTGTATTCCACCCACATAGCAGAGAAATTTCTGTACATAAACTGTGTATGTGCTATCCTGGCAATACATTGTATTTACCGTGTATTCACGTCATACTGTGGCCAGTAGGAAGATAACCACTACCTGCTGGAAGACTGTTACAACTAAGCAGGCTGAGGCAAATTAATTATAAACATCCAACTTCTTTAAAAAAAAAAATATGTAGCACTCATATAATTTTCAAAATGCCTTAGATGTCTGTATTCCCCCCCCCCCCCCCCCCCCCCCCGTAATTTAATGTGCATATTGCAGTTGCAAAGGACTAGATGAAGTTAGCTTACTGTGGTGCTTACTGTAAGAAAACATGTTGGAGACCAATGCTGTGGTAAAGTATTAGTGACAAATCACCAATCACAAGTGAATTTGAAGCTCACTTCAAAAACAAAAATGTTATTGAGATAGAATAATATACCTTACACTGAGAAACTTAAGAATTGGGTCCACTTGATTCATCAAAAGAGAAACTGAGAGGTGACCCAATTCCAGGGTATAAGATGGAGAGAAAGAAAATGTTGAATAAAAGAGGTTTTTTACATAATGAAGAAAAGCATGACAAAAACTAATGGATGAAAACTAAAGGAAGACAAATTTGAATTAAAATAACAGTGAAATTATTAGAAGCTGGAACTATCAGGGGAAATACTGGATTTTCCATCTTTTGATTTCTCCAGATCAAGACTAGTTCCCTCTCTGGAAAACATGCATTTGTCAAACACATATTACTACACTTAATACAGTGGTAATTGGGTGAAATCTATGATCTATGATACATGAGGTCATACCACATAATACAATGAACTCTTCTGGCCTTCAAGTCTCCAAGTCAGAGGATTCACTGTGTATCATTTCACAAATTAAGAGGCAGAAGAACAAACATGAACAAAATCAATACACAAAGTGTGTCCTGTTCTTTTATTTTTATAGTGATAGGATGCAAGTGCAAAGTATGTACCTGTGCAGTGTTACTTGACAATAACTCTGAAACCATGTGGCACCCCAGTTTTGGTGTCTTTTTACAAATGAGACCAACGACCACTCACCTGATGTTGGGCTTACATGTCAAACTGTGACCTGGTCTGAGTTAGGAGTTCATTGTGCGACCCGAAACTAGGCAGGTTTTATGTTGTTCAAGTTTAATTTTAGGCGTTTTGTGGAACTCTATCTTAAACCAAGCATGAAGTTAGCTCTGTAAAGATCCTAAAATGGAGCTTGGTTAATTAACCGTTAGGCCTGTGTTGCTAAGGGCCTAACTTTAAAATTTTTATATATTTCTGAATTTATGAACGGCATGTATTGAGAGTCTCTGTAATCTAGCACAAAGGGATGCAACATTATCCAATGGCTCGAAGATGACACCACCAAATTTGAATATGAAATGAAGTGTAATAACAGTGAAGACGTTTGCACAGTGAAAGGGAATACCAGTGGAGATGGGATTGCCCTATTTCTTGTAATTTTGGAAGGTTGGTTTGGGGCAATTGGAAGTTACAGGGTCAATATAGGGACAATGGGGTGTTTACATCCCTGAGATATAAAGTCATATAGGATCACCAGATGATTCCTTCTGGCCTTAAACTCTTTGAATCTATCCTTCATATCAAGCCAACTTTGTATGTTTTCTTTCCTTCCTCAGCCCTCTGTTCTTCTTAGAAATGTCATTACTGCTTTATTCCATTCAGATTACTTTAATCAAGTGGAGAGAGCCTAGGTAAAATAGGAAATCTGACCTCCCAAGCTTTAAAGTTACTAGTTAGTAACAGGTGAGAAGTGACAGTAGAGGAGAGGGAAAAGACACTAAATATTTGATTTCATGAACTTCAGATTTATAGATAGCAAGAAGTCAGAAGTAATTAAGTATTACTCTACATCTATTACTAAATCCTGTAAGTGACAGTCAGCCCAGAAAATATGCTGGCATTTTTAGTAAATGAAATTAAAACAGAAACTGAAATAAGATACTGAGAATAATCAACGAGATTGTGCTGTCATACAAGTTATAATAATGGTACCTTTCATTCTTCTCTGGGGTGCTGTCTTTTCCTTCTCTTCAGCATATGTGCCCCAGAACAGAGATCTAGCATCTATATAACAGCAATGCTGTTTAACCCAGAACATATGATTAACTGATTCATTTGCTAAAGTTGTCAGCTGGACCTCTCATAAATATTTCCTCCCCTTTAGGGACATTGCCTTCTGGAGAAGAATATAGTTAATTAATAGATTAATAAAGAGAGAGGGAGAAAAAAAGGTTGTGATCATGTCATCTGTGTTTAATAGGGCAGTTTTTCCATGAAAATGACTATATTTTGTTCACTGCTTTGCCCATATTATCAGATAAATCTTCATTTCAGAGATACGTCTTCCTATTTACAAAAGGAAGGAGGCAGTGTGAAGAAAAGATGAATTCATACCTGAGAATGGAACAATCATAATTTTTCTTGAAGGTCTGAACTCCAGATATGCCTGCCCTTACAAGCTGGATGTAGAAAATACAGCTGCAAGTGTCTGTCCTGGCTTTGTGTCAAAGCTCCTTTAGGCTGGTGACTTTTTATTGCTGTTTGTGAGCTTGGTTTCTCAATATCCTTTGACAGATGTAAATCAGATTATATAGGAAGCTCACAAAAAGAATTACAGTAAAACAGAGAAGAACTTTCCATGTGTTACTCCAAATTTTATCATGACAGCTTGCCGGGCACCTTTCTCTGTGAGTCACAGCCATCAGTTTACTTTTCATTGTCTGCCTGAATGTACATATTGTTATTTAGATGTGACAAAGAGGGAGAATGAATTTAACAGATAAATTGAATAGCACAGACTTTATCTATAAGAGGCAGAAGCCATAGGTGTTTCAGAAGAGCAAGTTACTGGATAAAGAGAGCTTCATATCACCAAGTAATTATATTTTTATAATTTTAATTTTTTTTCTAAATATTTCTTTATGAACCAAACTTGCAGTCAGGTTAACAAAGGAAAATGAGTGAATGAAAGGTCTGTACATTAAAGGGGCAAAGATGCCATTTGTTTATGCAATGCTATGAATTTACAGAACATTTTTCTACATGCCGTGTAGAAAGTTGGACTTCTCAAAAACATAGCGAAGTTTCTATCATAGCTGTCTACAGTTTTGTTTCAGCGAAGAAGAAATTGTCAGCAAAAATCAAATTCCAACTTAAAAATATTAGTAACGGTAATGGAAATTTAATCATTAACTACAAGCTGATTTAACTGGCAATAGAATCTGCTTATTAGGAATGGAAGAAAAAGATACGTGCTCAGGGAGAGAAGTCCAGGTCCTCTGAAATCAGTGGATCCTGTGTGAGAGGAGCATACAGCCACCTTCCTTGACACTGCTATCCTATCCCCCATTGTCTGTTAAAAAAATAAAAATAAATAAAAAAAATCATAAAAATGGCATGTTTTAAGTGCATCTGAAAGACTGCTTGTACCTTATGTCAACTTCCCCCCCACCTCTAAACACCCCCTCAAAGTCAGCATCTGATGTGTGAACCTTTTTCAGCCTTGACATGCTAGATATATCAGAGACAGTTTGATGTATTTGCAATAAAAAGGGAACTGCAGCAAGCTTGGAACCAGTGAAATTTACTGTTGTGAAAATGATGGCATTCTGATCCTGTGCAAGCCTCTAGCCCCTGCCCCCATCATCCAGAATAGCAGAAAAACAGTTGCTGTATAAAGTTTATTGAGGCTTTGGAAAGCATCCGTAACTTCTGGGCACTGTAGTCTCAGGTACTCTACTTTTTGTAAGAACCCCCAGTGACTCAACAGTAAACTACAGTATACCTAAAATACAGGCTAGCGAGGAGCTTGGAGTGGTGTTGGCCACATATTTCTTCTGATAATAAAAAAGAAAATTAAGATCTTTTAGAGGAAAAGTGCAGATTTTATTATAGATTTTCCCCATATACACATATAGTAAATTTAAAAGTATAAATATTATAAAAACCTCTCTCTTTAAAAGCATGCGTTGGTAACCAATTCTATCTGATAACAATAAATCAGAGTACTAGAGGTTCTCTAAGCTTCATCTACAAAACCCCCTATTTCAAAACCCAGTATTGTACTATGATTGTTTTCTGCCCAGGTATCCACAGTTCATGAAATCCTGAATCCTGCTTCCACACTTTCATGAGAAGATTGCTGTTAATCAAAGATTAAGATTTTCTAGAAAGAAAAGAAGCTACAGATTTGATGCCACTGATTAAGGCCAGATGCTGCCGGTTTTGATCCAGCTGAGTAGCACCTTGGGCCATTGGACTAGCTGGAAGATAGGATGGCAATTCAGTTCAAGTTTTTAGGGATGACCCCTAATTTTAAAACCTGCAGTCTAGAGAAAGAATAGAAAACAATTAGGGAGTCATTTACTAGGGTATAAAGGTTTGACTGGTGGATAAAATTACTGTTTAGTGCCTACTGCATTTTCTACCTTTGGAAAAAGGGGGGAAGTGGCCAGAAAAAAATCTATCTTTGCTTTCAAGAAATTTTAGCAATATTTTAGCCATGACCGGTGGAGTTTTTCAAATGCCTGTCCAACAGTGCTGGCCTGGATTCTGAATGTGTTTTCTACTTATACTGTGTCTTGTGCACTGGCCATGTGAACAATTCTTTTTAGTGTTAAATTCAACTGGAAAATCAGTAGAGCAAGTAATGCCTCTCTGATTGCCCAAGAAACAAAGGTGCAATTTCCACAAATACTTCCAAAGGATTTTCTGTATTTGTAGGCTGTTAGATAAGGAGACTCCAAGGTTCTGCTTGGCTTCTAATTTTAAGTTATCCATATGCAGTGCAGCAGTAAAACAGCTGAAGAACATGAACCATGTAGTAAATGCAAATCAGCACTGAAATAGAAATGTCAAAATTAGAATAGGTTTAAGGTATGTTTTGGACATGCTGAGTCACAAATGTCAACCTAGGCCATGTGCAAGCTATAAAAAAAAAAAAAAAAAAAATTAAAAAAATATCTTTTTGTTCAAGTAAAAAGTGTATGCCCATTATTAGCATTGAATGTGACGTGTAATTATTAAGCATCTTTTGAAAATTGTTACAGATAAGGAGCTGACAGCAAAAATTGGAGATCTCTCAGCTGACAGCAATGTAAAATATCAGTGGCCTTTCAAAAGGGGAAACAAAATGCCTGTAGATTCAGTAGAAGATCAATGAGCACAATGTCATGAAACCCACAGTTGAGCATCAGCTGCTTCAGATCCTGCTGCAGTAGTTGTTTAAGGGCTAGTAGTCAAACTGTTCAGTTGTTTTCAAACCAAGATTTGTTGCTCAAAGTAGTATGTACCTACAGACCTTGTCTTGCTTATGCACTTATGCCAACAGAGCTACAGCTCTTTTCATATTTATACAGTGAGTGTAGGAGGACTCAAGGACAAATATGGGAGCAGGTACTGGTTTATTCAAATATTTGCACAAGCTACAGAACCACAGTGTTTTTTTTCTCTTTCTTAAATGGCACTTTCCCTTTTTTCTATACATGCTGAAGATACATAGGTGGTGATAAAAAAGCAACATAGAATCTTGCCTAGTTTAGAAGGGCCTTGTGCCTCACTGTAGGAAAATTCTTGCTAATAAGAGAATTGCTGGAAGATCTAGAAGAAGACAGTTTCATGAGAATGTATTTATTTCAGCAGATACTTTTTTCTATCTTAGATGTAGCCATGAAACATTTGAATACAACAGGTCAGAACATGGCTGACCTTCAGGATCTGAATGGTTTGGGATTTAGATATTTCTCTAGTAAGGACAAGTTTGCCTATATGCAACATACACTTTTCAGTGTGAACAGTTGGTATTAATGCTGAATAACTTCATGTCGAATCCACCTATATCAGAAGATTTATGCCTAAAAAGGGCAAGTCTTGGCCAGAAGAGGGTGCAAAGTTACCTAGCAAGCAGACACACATTTGGGGCATTTTAAAGACAATTTTATGGCATACAAAAATGTTGAGAAAAAGTAAAAGTTGTGCTATGCTTACCAATAACTGTCCCCTAGCTGAGAGGAGCTTTCTGTGAATCTACTTTCTGGATCACAAAAAACATCAAGACTGAACGTGATAACACCAAAAGCAATGCTCATAATAAAAAAACCCAACTGCTCAGTACTGAAAAAGTTCTTAAGAAGACAGACAATATAAAAAAAATATTCTCCTGTGTACTACATAGACTATTTCTGACTGATGTACAAATGACATGGAATGCATGTCTGGGCCACTTCAGGTACACTCTATTCTGCAAAATAAGTATCCATATAAGTAGATCTCTCAAAATCCTGTCATCTTTTGTAACAATGTTGTCATATCTCCAAAGTGGCAGTATAACTTTCTTCACACTGACAGTATGCCTTGACATTCCACTGTGGCTCCATATCCATAGCAGGGAAAAAAAAAAAACCCCAAAAAAACAACAAACCTATTTTAAAATAAAATGTTATTCAGCAGTAAGATAATACTTAGCCTAAGTCAGACTGGCAGACTGCTCCTCAAAGGATGAGCTTTGAGGAGAGCTCCAGGAACATCTCTATCATGTCAGAATGGCTATGTATTTGGAAAAGCATCAAATAATGATTAACTTTATTACTGATTAATTTATTTTCCCAGACTACACAAAAATGTTTTTAAAGGCTTTTGCTGCATCATTCAAAATAAATTGAAGTTACTCACTGAACAAATGTAAAAACAGTGTTTTGATCTGTGAATCTTCAAAGAGGACATTGTTTTGAGTATGACACTCAGAATTTGAAAGTCAATCTGTTTAGGTGGGACACCTCAGTTTTCCCTTCATGTAAGAAAGTATTTCAGGGAGAATTACTTTCAGAGTAGCACTAACTGTTAAATAAGTAGCTAGGGAGAAAGAAAAGATATACTATTAAGATACTCTTTTCTTTCCAAGATACCACTGTAACTCTAAAAGTGTGTTTGATGTGATACACCTTCTCATTACAGGCAAAATCAACTACTGTAACATCCATTACTGTACTCCCCTCTCTCTCCCCTGCTCTTACGTTTCCTGTGGTATAGAAAACCAACAGTGACAGCTTCAAAGTTGCATTACATCAGTGATACAAAGACAAGTAGATTAATTAATAAGGCTGTGGGTGAGATGTTGTTTATCATACAGCATTTACAAAGAAGATCCTAGGTGGCTACAGCTGAAGCAGAATAAATCAGTCCAAGCCCTAACTATACATACCACATGAGTAAGACATCAGCCTGGAGGTAAATAAAACCCTTCTGGGTTTCTCACACAGATTCCTTCAGTAAGAGGAGCTCCAGTAATTGTGGAACTACAGAAAACAGTAGCAATGAGTTGTAAATTCATGTAAGGTAAGTGCAAGTGTTTATTTATTTCATTTTCTTTCATATAGCAGACTCTGGATGGCTAGTATTAAGGTAACCAAAGATCTTTCCTGATTTACAGGCAAAAAATGTAATACAGCAAGTTCACTGCTTTTAATCTAGTGGTGGGAGGTTAAAAGCAGCTCTGTACCTAAATAGAGAAGAAATATTTGCAGAATAAATGCAGTAGGGAAAGCACGCTTGAATTTTTAATCCTTCTTGGTACTTTTCTTGTCTTCTCCTGTAGTGGAAGGCTGCCGATGAGATTGCTTGTACTTTTGCCCTCATGAGACCCTGGGCAAAAATGCTGTCATTTAAAGTGTATCTACCTCAGCATTCATCAGTGGCCATCACAAAAACGTCTGCTTGTCCTGAAGTGTTCTAGCAGCCTTTCCTGGCAAACTAAAAATTGTAGATTACTGAGGAAAATGACTTGAGAATCCTAGAAATGTGGTTGCTCTCCAGTTCTAGGTTATGTCTATTTCTTTTGATAAGTTTAAATATATGAAGCAGTAGGAAATAAGAAGACTTGCAGAAATGAATAATTTCTGATGCTAAAAGTGCATAACGCAAAAATGTGGTCCTAATTTGTAATGAAGTTGAACCCACAGCCCCCAAAGGGATCACAATGTCTGTTCTGAAACAGAACTCCACACTTGCTGAAATGGCAAGTAGTACTTAATCGGTGACTTGCTTTGCATAGATAGGTATGAATCCAGCATGCTGTTGTTTTTCCCAAGTATATTTTTCTTGGATGGGGAAGAGGATTTGTGAACACACGTCCTTGTATGTGATTTGTTATTGAGCTGATCCCACAGAGCAGATGCCTATCAATACCCCAGCCAGTGGATTTAGGCCCAGATCTTTCAAGTCGTCTGAGTAACTAAAGTAACAGGAAAGGATCAAGAGGGGTTTACATACAGTGCCTCTTTTGAAGTCATACATCGTACAAAAATTTAATTATCTCAACAGGAGTTACATTATTGTTAAATCCTCCCTCACCTCTTTTAAGCTTGACCCCCAGTTCCTTGAAAAGCCACTATCTATATGTTAGTGCATTTTCACCTGAGAGTCACAGTATTCCTGCAGGATCTGGGCTTTGCAACTAGAGAATGTGAGGGACTGGTAGCAGTGAAGCACTGCCAAGCTCTTTCTTAGCTCAGCGTAACAGAAGTTTATCTGTCTGACTTTGATCCTGAAAAGTCCTGTTACCTGCACACTTTTTTCCCTCTTTTTCATCAGGTATTTCAGGTACAAAACAGACACAGCTGATATTACTCCTCACATCAAGGTGAGTAGTTCTGGAAGATTTGCAAGTGAGTTGCCTGGCATCAGGGAAATCAAGGTATTCCCTTTATGGCATTTATTTAATTACAAAGTAAAGAAATGGCACATGGGAAGGCCCTTCTAGTAGCGCTTCGCTTAAGCATCACTGACCCTCCACTACAGAGTATCTATCTTTAGCCTTGTTTTTCTGGACCACTTCTGGATTACAGAGAATAACTGTGCTGCACTTGTTCCTCCTCAGTCCCTCTTGTTTGAATAGAATAAAATAGATCCACCAGATCCATGTTTGGGCACATGCAAGGGCCTGTTGTCCCTTCACACTGAGCTGGCATCAAAATATTGAGATTCTTTAACTGAGTAGACATATGCTGGCATCTTTCTGCACTAATTGCACCAGTTTTGCAAACTACCAAGTGTGTGCTAGAAGACTGTTTTTTGTAGTTTCTTTTATCAATTAAAAAAAACCAAACAATGAAATTCCTTTGTATCTGAATAACGTCATCAGTAATTTCATCACACTGGCATTCTCAGGTGGTTTCAGATGGGCACAGAAAAAGCAAAATCCTCAGTCCTTCTTGGCAGCTATCTTATAGGTGTGTAGCCATTGAAGAGAGGCAGTGGCCTTTTAGTGTCAGATTGCCACCTGGCCAGCCAACTCCTTACCCACATCAGCATGATCAGCAACAACCTTCCTCTTCCCTAAATACCAGCGGAATTCATTTAAAGACTTGTCCACCTCTATTCACACTCCTGGAAAATAAAGCTTATCCCCCCAGACAGCAGTGCCATGAACTGCATTGCACTGACCCACCAGTGTTTCGTCTCTTGGAGCTTTTTCAGTGTCTGGCACTTTCTCCAAGGAAACTTCCAAAATGGAAACTCAGTTAATGTCAGCTGTGGTTATTTCCTTTCCTAGGAGGAGACATCCATTTCTAAAGTGACTAGGCTGACACCACCAGCTTCCTGTTGAGAGCCCACCCACACAGTGGGGCTATGGCTCACCTGAATGGTGGAGGGCTGGATCTGCTTGTTGTATCTGCGTGGAGCTGGACTCCATCAAGCTACCATTGAGTGAAAGCCTCCTTGACACACTTCTTGGGCCTCCAGCTTTCAGGCTTTGATGTCATCAAATATATGAAACAGTGAATTTCATGGTCAGATCTTTTCAATTTAGATTGCAGAAAAACATCATTCAAGAAATGTAGGTTTCTTTGTCTACATCATGTTCTGGATTTCATGACATCCATGAACCAGAAAAAGCTGTATCTCATGGTCTATTTCTTCAGCCCCCATACTTCCTACCAGCTGAAGCTCTAACAGGAGGAATAGCCCCTACATCAAGAAACCATGCATGAAGAACTGCATTATAGAAATAGGTAACACATCATGAGGTGGAACACCATGCATTTCTACTCCAGTCTGGAAACATGGGAGTAGGCAAATGTTCCTGGAGGCATGAGTAGGTCACAGGGTGACTATGAGCCACCAATATGATACAGGCAAATGCCTTCTTGTGGGTCAGGCAAGATGTTTCCATAGGAAAGACCAGCATTGTGCAAAGCCCTTTTGAGAACTCACCTGTACCACCACGGACATTTCTCATTCCTCAGGTTCAGGAAAGAGAAATTCCGTCTGGTGTGAAGGCAGACAAAGACTAAGCAGTTGATTAGGGGCATGGAGGGCCTATGGAAGAAGATGACGACTAGAAGGAGCAAGGCAAAGGTGAAGAGGGCTGCCATCACTTTCAAGAAAGATATCAAGGATGACAGCCAAAGAAGGAAAAGAGCTACTGAAGTGCAAGGGAAGAGATGGTCAAGAGCACAAACCAATTCAGTACTTCTTTCCAAGGGGAAGACCTCAGCATCCACAGTGTAGTAGCAAATGTCCCTTGGTACATTGCTAAGGAATGGTGAGGAAATCCTGCATGCTCTCTATGTCTCTGCAGAGTTCATTCAGAAGGAACCAAAACTTTGTATTTCACCTCTGGCATCACCACAACCAAATGAATGTCTGTGGTAGAAATGCCCTTACTTACATAGTCTGAATGTACATACCAATTTTGGCACCAACATACAAAATAACAATAATAGTACCTTCCTTCCTCTTTCAGGACTCAAAATACTAAATCCTAAAGGAAAAAGAGATTTGCCAGACTTTCAGATAAGATCTGAACATCTTCTTACAAAGTGAGGTAGGCAAATAACTCTCAGAAAGGTTAAAGTCACTAATGAACTCCGAAAATTTTACCCTGTAGCTGAAGCACATTTTGTATTCCATATAAACATGGCCAACTGCACAGCTCAGTTCCAGTGGGAAAAGGAGATGTGAGGGCAATAGCAATGGGCTATTTTTACAGTTCAGAAGAGTCAGCATTTGCCTGGTTGTGCTTTAGGCATGAATGCAAATGTTCTAGGTCTGAAAATGCCGAACCTTTCCAGGACACCAGTGTAACCTCTGCTCCCTTGTCTTTCAAAGCCTGTGTCATTTCCATGGCGGTGTCTTGGCGCCGCCCCCCCCCCCCCCCCCAGCCTATGGCTCTGGTCACACTCTGGCTTTCCTCCAGGCTTCAGCTGCTGAAATCACCAGCCTTGGGGCCCTGGACAAGGGTTTGTGTCCAGCCATATCAAGTCCCTGGTCCTCCTCGCTGCGTGGCCTCACGGCCGAGAGCTCTGGCACAGAGGACAGCTAAGAGGGGTGGTCTCTGGCCTGCAGGTAGGTTTCTGCCATGGCCTGAGAGAAGAGTGACAGCACTGGTTTTGTCTTTGGGAGCCGAGTGACAGAGGACGTGTCAGGGATGCCCAGCATCTGTGCCCAGTGCACAGCCACCAAGGGCAGGGACAGCCCCTGGGCCCCCCAGGCACAGGGACTGCCTCGGGGCCTGCACCCCACAGGTGGGAAGGGCTGTGCATGGAGGCCCTGTCACCCCCTTGTCACAGTGCCACCACATGGCAACGCGGCAGTCACAGTGCCCATGGGGAGTATAAAAGGCAGCATTGTGCCAGAGCTGGCCTGGGGGCAGCCCAAAGACATCTGAGAGGAAGTCCTCAGGGAGCCAGTAGAATTACTTAGAGAGGACTGAGGGAGGAAGACCAGAAGCTGGACAAGGCTGCTGAAGAGAAGAAATGGCAAGAGCTGGAGGTACCTGAGGCTGTCAGGCCTTTTCATCTGGACAGCAGTGTCAAAGACCAAGGGAATGCCTTCTTGAGGAGCACTGCAGAGTTCACCATCCTCATTCCCTGCAGAGCCAGGGGCAGCAGCTGTAAGAAATGGGATGCAGAGATGTTGCCAGGGGTCCCAGTGCTTTGGAGCACCCAGTGGTGCTCTGCCAGGCACGGGAAGGATTCTTGCCCCCAAGGTCAATCAGGCCATGGCCTTTTGCCACTCTTGGAAGCCCCCCAGGTGGCTCCAGGTTGAGGGAGAATAGGGCTTGGGCATCTCCTGGGAGGCATGACCAGCCTGTGGGAGGAGGAGGCAGGTCTTGATCACATGCTCAGGGAGTAGCCAATCGCCAGTGCTGGGGTCAGGAAGAAATTTTCCCCCGGGGCAGATTGGCACTGGTCCCCGGGGGTTTTTCGCCTTCCTCTGCAGCATTGAGCGTGAATACTTGTCAGGGCTCCTCTGGTCCATTTTGGGTGCGTTACTGCCTGCTGCTCACGTACCACAAAGATGGCCTCTCATGCCCTGCAGCTGGGGGGAGGAAGGCTTTTTGTCCCCGCCATGGTGGGCCAGCAGGTGTCCCCGGGGGTTTTTTGCCTTCATCTGCAGCACTGAGCACAGCCCCTTGCCAGGGTCCCTTTGGGCCATTTTGGCCAGGTGCCTGCTGCTCGTGCTCCACGAAGGTGGCCCTCATGCCCCACATCTGGGGGGAGGAAGCTTTTTAGACTCCCAGGGTGGGCCCCAAGGGTGGCCCCTGGTGTTGCTTTTTGTTCTCTGTAGCATTGAGCACAACCCCTTGTCAGGGCTCTTCTGGGCCATTTTGGCTCAGTTCTTGCCTGCAGCTCTTGCATGTCCAAGACACAACTCATGCCCTGGCTCTCTCTGGCTCTCTTTCCCATTGCAAGTTTGTAGAAGAAGCGAGCTCTGCTCTTCCCTTGGCTCCATTTCCTCACAGGTTCTTGCTTGTGCAAAACAGCCCGTGCTTGGAAGGGCTTGCTGCACCATCCGGACTTGCCACTTTCCAGCTCTCCCTGTGTACAACACAAGTGTGGGGAAGGCACAAGAGTGCTTTTCATGCATCACTGGCCAAGAAGCACAGTGGCAGAGCAAGTTCTGGAAGGCAAAAAGGATACTTGTCATTAATATGAGTCCTACTTTGGACACTACCTCACAGTACCACACACTTCTCCTCCTTCTCCTTCTCCTTCTCCTTCTCCTTCTCCTTCTCCTTCTCCTTCTCCTTCTCCTTCTCCTTCTCCTTCTCCTTCTCCTTCTCCTTCTCCTTCTCCTTCTCCTTCTCCTTCTCCTTCTCCTTCTCCTTCTCCTCCTTCTCCTTCATATTCTTCTTCATATTCTTCTTCTTCGTATTCTTCTTCATATTCTTCTTCTTCGTATTCTTCTTCTTTGTATTCTTTGTATTCATATTCTTCTTCGTATTCTTCATATTCTTCATTTCGTATTCATATTCTTCGTATTCTTCATATTCTTCTTCGTATTATTCTTCATATTCTTCGTATTCTTTGTTGTATTTTGTGTGTGGTTGGTCCTGATCCTCATTCTTCAAGTTGTCACTCTTCAGGAAACAGGGGCTGCTTGGCCTGTATTCCTGCTGCTACTTTCTGCAGCTCTGTGACCTGCCTTTGCCAGACTGCAAGGAATGTTTTTTCAAGCTAAACTTAAGATTGCATCAGCCTGCTCCTGGCTACACATGCACATTGTGTTAATGCTTGTGAGCATTGTCTCTGAAACAGATTCAGAAAAATAACATAAAATAACATAAAATAACATAAAATGAAATCTAAACATACAATCTTGTTTCCACTTGTAAGCTTTCTGATTTGTGTCCTTGATTCAGGCAGATAACAGTTTCATCATTATTGACTCATGGTGAGCACAGTCAATAGAATAGGACAGAATAGATCAGAATAGTTATGTTATGACTGTAGTTCTGCATGACCAGCTCTGACCTGGGTCTGAGGGGTCCGTCCAGGAGAGCAGCTCTCTGCAGAGCAGGTCCCAGGCCCACCCAGGAGACAGGGGCAGTGACGGGCACACCTACACCATCACCCAGGCAGGGACTGAAGGCCCCGGGCTGAGCTGAGACACCATGTCCCCTGGGCCCTTGGCAGGAGATGGTGGGGGTGGGGGTCACAGGGGAGGCCGGTCCTACCCATTGAGGCCTGTGAGCACCCCCACACCCTGGCAGAAGTAGACCTGCACAGCTCATGTACTCTCCTTTAGACATTTATGGTTGACCACTTGGGAGACCGAGTATTGGGCCAGATGGACTTTCACTCTGAGGGACTACTGTTGTTCTCTGGCTCTCTTGTTTTAGCATGTTTTTCCAAGGGAAATAGCTCAGGCATTTCTAAAAATGAATACAAGAATAAAAAAAATCCACAGGGAAATGAACAGGTATTGTTCACATCAAAAAGGGTTGCAACATTTTAGTTCCGGAGCAATTCTGGCTTCAGACTGAGAGCTTGATCTTTGAGCCTCAGTACTGTCAGAGATGTGGGATTTTGCCATCCTCTGAAAACCCAACTAAACTGGATGAACATAAAAGACTTTTAAAAACTGCAGTTCCCACGTGCTTTTTGCAAATTTGTTCAGGTGGTCAAATGATCTTGAAATGATCCACAGCTCTCGCCCCCAGAAGAGGGTACACACCTCCTTCCCACAAAGTGACACAGCCAGGGCCTAGGCTGGCACATGGTTACCCTTTCAATCCCTTCTGATAGTGCAGGTCTGGGAAGAAATGTCATCAGAGATTTCCTCAGCATGTACTGGTAGGGAAAGGAGGAGGGAGGAAGAGGAATGAAATGGAATCAAAGAGTTGATCTGGAAGGGACCTACCATGATCATCAAGTCCAACGGCTGACCACTTCAGGGCTGACCAAACGTTAAAGCGTGGTATTAATGGTGTTGTCCAAATGCCTCTTCAACACTGACAGGCATGGGACATTGAGCACCTCTCTAGGAAGCCTGTTCCAGGGTTTGAGCACCCTCTCAGAAAAGAAATGTTTCCTCCTGTCAAGTCCAGACCTCCCCTGAGGGATACAGCTTTGAGCCATTCCCACACTGGATCCCAGGGACAAGAGATCAGCACCTCCCTCTCCACTTCCCCTCCTCAGGAAGCTGTAAGGAGAAGTGAGGTCACCCCTCAGCCTCCTTCTCTCCAAACAAGACAAACCTGTTGTCCTCAGCTGCTCCTCATAGGACATACCTGGCAGCCCCTTCACCAGCTCTGGTGCCCTCTGGATACATTCAAGTATCCTAACATCCTTTTGAAATTGTGGGGCTCAGAACTGCACACTCACTCAAGGTGAGTCTGCACCACACTGACCACAGTGAGATAATTGCCTCTTTTGACTTTCTGGTCATGCTGTGTTTGATGCACCCCAGGATGTTGTTTGCTCTCTTGACTGCCAGGGCACACTGCTGACTCCTACTAAGCCTGCTGCCAGCCAGAACCCCAGGCTCCTTTGTGCAGGGCTGCTCTCCAGCCACCCCTCTCCAAGTTTACACTTGTGTGCAGCGATTTGAGATGTTATCCCAAATTGACTAGCTGGAACAACACAAACTTCAAGTCAGTCTGGGTATTAATATTCCTTTGGGATAGCTGCTTAATGATAATGAGCTGCAACAGAAGTTCAGATTCCTCTTGGCCCTTTAGATGTAATGAGGTTTTAATTCCAAGTTATTATATATGAGATTACATGATGATATAATATTAGCATCTTTTATTATAAATATAAGTAAAGACCTTAAGAAGAAAATAATATGATGGATGATAAATAATTATCACTTCCATCTCTTTATATATTGTATGATATTTAGGTCTTTCATAGGATGGACTTATTTAACATTAAAATAATTCTGCATCTGACACTGAAAAACATTTGTCTTGATTGATAGTAGAAATTACTATTTACTCCAGTAATCAATCTGTAAAGACTTTGTTAGCATAGCTTTGGTAGATTAGAGGTGATCCTTTCAGCACATATCCTATAACAGTACCCTCTAATAAAGCCATTTAGCATAGTGTTTTTTAAGTAGCAGTGGCCACAAAAAAAAAAAAAAGTTAATGAAGGAAGATACCAAGAAGTTAGTGTGTTACTGAGCTTAAATAGGGCTACTTTTCCATGACCTCTTGGAGAAGACTTTTTGCTGCAAAAATGAAGTACTTACAGGAGCAATGGCTACACTGTAGGTAGTGGTAGCACCCTGAAGAAGCTGTTTACTTTTTATGCAGGCAACACGTAATAAAGATGCGCAGCAGAAAACAGTGATGTTTGGAGCAAATGGAAAAGTTGTGTATCTACATGTAGACATACGCCCAATGAACTATTGGAAAATCAAGTAATGAAACTCTGCTCAAAACTAGAGTCTATCCATATATTCATCATGAGTTAACAGCTTTGGAGCCTGACTGGAGGCAGTGTTTATTCATGTTTCCTAAGTTACAGGGGTTGCCAATCAGATGGAGACCATTAACCCTTAAGGAGATCATTAACTAGGGAATTCACAAAGCAAAATGACCAGTAGCTTGAATCAGAAGACTTCCCTGTGGTACTCATTCATCTACAATGTCATGTTTAATAGATGATGAAGGTTATTTCCTTTTCTGCTTTCGTTGTTGAAATACTAAATGCTTATCATTTCAAGGTCCTTCCCAGTACTTTTTTAACACTTTCTCATCATTACATCTTCACTTATGTAGTATACTGTTATATATCACTATTCCAGAAATCTCAGAACATGTCATAAGATCCTACTCCTTACTGAACTAATTTATTCATAAAACTGTTTTGCTTATGAGGCAGTATATGTCTCACTAGCTCACAGAGCAGCTTCCACTGAATGATGAAACTGTTGTATACAACTGTCCTCACATTTCTTCTGAGTTTAAAACTGGATCCCAGCTATGGATTTTTCTCCTTGTTTATGGTAGAAATGGATGCTTAGAATCTGTTGTCTATCATAAATCCTTTGCTCATCTGGTTAATTCCAAAGTTTAGGCTTGTAAGTGACAGAAGATTTTATAACAATTTCTTTCTTTTCCATGTTTCTTGTAGTAAAAAAAGAAAAAGTTAATTTGACTGTATATGAAAAACAGCAGAAGATGGCAAACAGCATGAGTAATGGCTAACAAGTTGCAAATTAAATACCAAAGAGATAAGCACCAGCAGGAAAAAGTCTAAGCATATCAAATTTTGTTATGCCTCTAGGGATAGGCCAATTTTGCTCTTCCATATAAAACTATATATAAAACTCTGCTATTAAGACATCATTGTTATATTTCCTTTTTAAAGGGATGGCTTTAATAAATGTAGATTGTTAGGGTTTTTCATTTTTAGGGTTGTTTTTTTTTTCCTTAGTATAACTGTCTGCTCACAAAAGAAGCCTAGGAGCATGGAAAGCAATTTGCTAGCTGATCTTGACAAACAAGCCACACAGCATGATCATTTAAAACTTTTAGAGTACTCTTGAACCCATTTGACTTACACAGGTGCATTTCATACAGTTCAGAGAAACCTGCATCTTGCTTGTACAGACCTGAAAATCCTGTGGCAGAAAATGTATGAGGACCTACTAAGGCTAATATTAAGTTTATAGCATATGTCTCTTACCCATGACTTCACTGTTGATTTTATTCCATGTATAATTGTACTGTAGGAAGATATAATTGAGCATATGATAAAGAACAATCCTTATTATTCAGGTTTCCTAAGTGCTTCTTCATTGTATGGTTTGCAAATTTTGATATTACAACCCTACAATGTTGAGTATTTTAAAGAACCTGCCACATGTTTTGAACCGTGAATGATTTAACATTCAGTTTATGCAAAAGAACTAGATAAGATGGTCTACCTTAGATTCTTCATTGGGATTTTAACTAATTCAAAGAAGGATTTATCCATTGGAATTGCAAACCAAAGAAACTACTCTAATTGTTCTTAACTTCAGTTGTACACAGATTTAAAAATACTTGGTTTGTGCACTAGTTGCTGACCGTCGACTTTGGAGGAAGGAGTCCCATCAGTTTCATTAGGTGTTAAGCCAGTAGTAAGGCCATGAATGCAAAATCACAGGACACAGTTTCAAAATTCATAACAAGAATCTACTGGGATTTCACTATTTTTCATTAACAGTCTGTTCTGCATGTTCTTTTCATGTGACGAAGTTAGTGAAGCTGCCTGATGGGGATTAGGAGATTTTTACCACCTCTTTTTGTATTTTCCTTCTCTTATTCCACTTTCTTCTTATTGATGACTCTTCATTCAGCTGACTATACTAGACAGCTGATGCACAGTAAAACAGGTACTTGATAACAAAAGTCTGCAACAAAGAGAAGCCATCCTTGAGTTTAGGTCTGTGATGGTCCTTTTGCCCCATTAGGACTAACTGGTTTCTTTGTGCATCAAGCTTTTCCATGTGAGAATGGTCTTCACAGGAAAACACACACATCCCAGCAGTTGCCCTGTGTTTCATACTAAGTTTTGCAATGATATAGATCCAGTTCCCAGAAACATCTTTTGTTTCACCTTTGTGAGGGCAGAGCTGTGGGGGCTCTGGCAGTCTAAATCTCATCCCTTGCTGTTCTAATGTTAGGTGGTTTTGGTGTGGGGAAACCACTGTTGAAATACACCACCACAGACCTTTCACAGGAAAGTAGATGTACTTGTAAATGGGGAATGAAAAATAGATCCTGATGGTTTCCTGGCAGTACATTTCAAGGTGTATTTGCTTTACAAAGATACATAAGCATCAAAAGCCACATGTATATGATACACCTCTACTTTGTATTCTAGGATGGTTTTCTTAGCATCCTTCTGTATATCTTTAGCAGAGAAACCTACTACTGTCCCATGACATTTTCTCAGAACATTCAAATCTTGCCTTTATTGCACTTATATTTTATTATATATTATATTACTAACCTAAATGTGTATTTTTCTATGCAAAACACTGAGGCATGTACAGCTTTAAAAGAACCTTGCTAGTTGTATTTCTGCATTTGTTTGACATACTAAACATGAAAAAAGCATTTAGAAGTATAACAGAATGTGAATGAAAAATATTACATAAGAATAAAAATACAGTGCTGTTCTTTAAACCTCCCACACTGCAATTGAGTACAATTCCAACAAGCCACAGGTGTACACCATATGCATAGGTGAAAATGTGATTATGAGAGGTCTGATGACAGTTCTGGGTCCACAAAACATTCATCTCAATATAAACATCTGCTATGTATTCAAGGCAAAACTGTGCGGAATATAGAGCTATAATTGAGGTTTTAAATGCAGAGATATCAGGAAACTCCAGGTTATTGCCCCAACAGGAACTCAAATTTGATCACATTATAAAAAGATAGTATTTTTTATTAGTGTACATGATGTTAGGCTTATTATACTGAGATGGAATTGCTTCAGCTCAACAGAGTGTAGGGACTACTGACTTGGAGTGATGCACTTATTTCTCAATTATGGGATTGATGCACTCTTCTGGCAGAGGGTCTCTAATGAGCTGGGCTGTTGTTAGCTGTCAATATACATTGTGGAAATCCTGTGGTTTGATTGGCTGCTCCCTGTCATAAACCAGCAATAAATATGATGTCCCCAACTTCTGTATTCCTCTGCTGATAGCTGAAGTTGCCAAATCCTTTGCATTATATATAAAAGACCATGTTATCAGATGCTCATAATTTGGCCCAACTTTAGCCATGCAGGATTAAATTTCCTGTGCCTTGTGTCTGCCTTTAGGCGAATGTCTTTTTTAATTTCTTCTAAAACCATTTCTGAGAAAGAAATAAGGGAAAACTATATTAACCACACAAGGTCTCTTCACAGTTCTCTCTTCATGTGTTGCTACATTTCTAAAAGTGCAGACAAAGACAAAAAAAAAGTCAGTCTAAACTGTTGGGCACTGAGAACCTCAGCCTTGTGCAGTTCAGCAGCCTTCGACAAGAGAGGGTACATAATTTCTCTTCTTTTCCTCGCCATTTTTATTCTTTTAGCCCCAGATCAGTCATGTGTAAACAAGACCGAGGATTCACTCCTGCACCAGATCAAATGGCTTTTCACATTGTCATTCTTCCTGAGATGTTAGCACTACACATATAGTTTTGTGGGGTTTTATTTTAAACAAATATTATAAGTGCAATCTTCTTAACACCAAGGTGTCCCAGACTAAAGGCTTACTGTGCCCTCTCAGATGCAATAGAGCAATATCACTAGTAATCAGAAATCAGGAAAGCACCAATATGTTGCTTTGGAAGCCAGAGGTGTCTTCATGCTCAATAGCTGAGGTTTGGACCACTGTTTTGGTCCATCCTGATTTGAACCATATTTTAAAGAAAATACGTGCTAAAATTAATGATTACAAAAATATTACTGAGAGTTGTCAGGTAGAATCTTTTGTGCATATTACAAAGGTATTTTCTTCCCCTTTAGGCCATTTCTCCAGAGAAGGCTGGTTAGGCTTGCCAGTGAATACAAGCCGATGCTATCTTTGGTAGAACATCATCAGTGAGAACGAGATCACAGTCCATATCCTTACCAGTGGCAACACAGTGCCGGGGAGGCTGCACTAAACTGTGCTGGTTAAGGCTCTAACTTTGCAGTCTTTTTACTTTAACAGCAAACAGAAAACCTGCACAAAAAAATTAGGTGCAAAATTTTTCCTAACCTTTTCCTTTAAGGAAAAATAGTAGTGACATTTTTAACCAAGCCTTTGCCAGGAGAAAAGTAACCAAATTTAACTCCTCCAGCCTTCATTCATAGAAACAGATTTGCCCCCCACACACACATTGGTGTATCTTTGTGAACTGGATAGAAATGAAAGCAGAATTTGACTCTATGTAATGAAATCTATTTTTTCCTCAAAATAAAAGCCTGTCGGGTTACAAATGAAAACTCTTTCTGGTTAATTTTCCTTTCATTTTATTTCTTTCCTGTTCTTTTTCCTTTTTTCCCCCTTTTTTTCCTCTCTGTCTTAGGCAGAATGAAAAGAGTTCTTTAACCAAACAAATGTAAATACGTAAGTAGTAGGGATTTTTTAAAAAGTATGTTTTTCAGTTCATCTAACAAAGACATATCTGTCTGCTCGAATGATTCCTTACTGAATATGAATGAGAAGCCCTTTAATGAGGTACGGTAATTAAGCTCTGGCAAGCCCCCCTAGCCCCCTGTCAGCAGCTTCCCAGGCAAACAGCCATTGAATCCGATGATTGACAAACCAGACGCTGGACATGTACTGTAGCTGATGGGGAACAATGGGCTGTGGGGCCACGGTATCTGATGTACCCGGCTGTTTCAGCCCCATCAAAGGGCTGAGCTCCTGGGGTGTCCATCTTGCTGTCCTCATGGGCCTGAGCTGCATGTTTACCTGCCAGACTCTCCTGGCTCTGCTCAAGGTGCCCATTCTCCACAAGCACAGGCTGGATGTGCGCCTTGCCCGCTCTGCCTGTGGCTGCGCAGGAGTGGGTTCACTCCTCCGGCACTCGTGTGTTGTGGCGCTCAGCTCATAAATCTTTTTAATTGTTAAAAGTCTTTAACTATAGAATAGGATTCATTATCCATTGTGTTTGCCAAAATGCTATTTAATAAGTTGCTTGTTTTATTAACCCTGACAGAAAAGAAAACAGGGTTCTTTATCTCCAGCTGTTGGAGACAGATATGGGATTTGTCTGAGCAGTTTTGCTTAACGCATTGCAAAATGAGTGTGTTTAACAGGTTTGGGGTGACTGGCCTACAGTTGAATTGCACACCTTTCCCTTCTGTCCCATAGTCTAGATAAACAGTACCCATGTCAGCAGCCTTCATATGCCTCAGAAATCACAGAGGAAGGATTGGTAACAAAACACACCATGGAACAGCCACAACAAAAAAAAACCCTAGAAGCCCCTGTAACTTGCTGTATCGTCGCTCGGCAGCCTGGATGAGAAGGATGCATCTTTGTTTTAATTGATTGTAGCCATATGGATTGGCATTGTGAGGGACTGCTTGATTTCCAGGCCAAGAGGTTAATTTCCTTCCTGTATGTCATCAGTTCTGTAACACATGCACGTGCATTACACTGTCGTCGTGGTCGTTTGGAAATACAGGTAATGATGGCCTGGCTGTAGGCTTTGTAGAACAAACTGGAAGATTATTTGAAACGTATGATGCCAACTTGCATTTTGAAAGCATATACAGGGAGAAGCAATGTACTTTTCAGGGAAGAGATGGGAGAGAATGAATAATTTAAACATTTCCTATCTCCTAAATAACACCGAAAATATGTGCAAGTATGTATATATGCAAACATTATCTGAATAAGCTGTTAGTGTCATTTGTCAAAATTGGCAATCTCCTGTTATTAAAATTGAAAGCTCACCACTCTTTCTTCCTTCCTGGACTTTTTTTTTCTTTGAAAAGCAGAGATAAATCCCAGTAGTACAATTAAAACACTAGCTAAATATTACTTTGTTGGGCTTAACGATAGATTACAATGTGTGCATAATGACCCAGTTCTAGTAATATCATCTGATTTAGTAAGGAAATCAGAGTCTGCCATATGTTCACCAATAAGGTCTTAGAAATTCTTCTTCTTGTTCTTGATGTCTCAGCCAACTGCTAGCAAGGATGCTGTTTTGTCCTGAAATCGTCTTGGTTTTGAGCACCAAGCACATTAAAGTCATAAGCATGTGGCTCATTTTATCACGCCACCTCTAGGAGTGAGCAGGGGGTGAATTAACAACCTGCCACCTGCCTGCCCTGAGTACCTTTAAACATGGAAGTGTTCCAGTTGCAGGCCGGTCTGAAAACTGATTTCCTGTTAACAGCCCCAGAAAGGTATACACTGTGGCTTTGGGGATATTTTAAAAGATGAAAATTAATCTTGACATTTCCCCTGAATATATTAGCACCCAATTGGCAAGATTATTTAGCTCTTATGACAAACCAGAGAGCAACATCAAAACCCAAAACATGAAAAAAGTCAAAATAGGGAGCAAAGCAAGACTCTGCTGTGCCATTTAGCTATATATTTGCTACATTTGTTATGTATTTGTGTAGGAATAGGATGATAGGTAATGGTTTTAAACTGAAAGAGGGTAGATTTGGATTAGAGATAAGGAAAAAATTCTTTACTGTGGAGGTGGTGAGACACTGGAACAGGTTGCCCAGAGAAGTTGTGGATTTCCCCTCCCTGGCAGTGTTCAAAGCCAGGCCGGATGGGGCTTTGAGCAACCTGTTTGAGTGGAAGATGTCCCTGCCCATGACAGGGGAATTGGAACTAGATGATCTTTGGATCCAACCCAAACCATTCTATGATACTACGATTTTTTTAAATGTTTCGCTAATTTTTCACAGCTCTCTCTAGCATGTTGTAGACAGCTAAACAATCTAGTTGGATTGAAGTAAAATTAGCTGCTGCAGCTTTTTGAATCCCAAAGCCTTTCATGTCAGTGTCTGCTGAATGCAGTAGGGTAAGACTGGTTGGACAGTTAGTGCATATACCTTCTTTGCACACCCTACTTCTTGGACTTCTTCCTGAGAATCCATCATTGATAACCAATGGAGACAGGATATTCCAGACTGGGAATACAGTTAGTGTCTTTGTATGGTCCTTGAACTCTTATGATTGACCAAATCAGTCCAAATACACCTATTTAGTATGATAAAATGAAGATATTTCTCTTGAAAACTCATGAAAAGCAATCATTTCAAGATGTGTTCTTAATGCGGGTTTTTTTATTCCGTGAGCCCCTTAACCAAAAATAAGTTATTTTATTGATATTAACAAATGCAAACTGATTATTGAGAAGGAAAAATAAAACTGAACTCTAAAAATTCAGACTTGTAACACAGTACATGGGGATGTGTTTTTTAAAAAAAGAGGAGACTTTGTTAATAATAATAATAATAATAATAATAATAATAAAATAGGGCTTTAAAAATATTGTGTAGTCAGATATAGTAAGAAAGTTAAAACCAAGCTTGAAAATCTCCATTCTTCCAGTAAGCTGGGCCTTAATATCCTGCCAGGCTGTCATTTTTATTTTTTTTTTCTGTCTTTACAGCTCCACGCATCTATCTCGGTTGTCTAATACATTAATGTTTTGCTGGGCTCTTCTTTTTCACATCTCTTCAGTTGGCATCCAAATACCAAGACCTCTTCCTGTTGATTATCATTCTTTCTCCTTTCCAACAGATGGTTACTAGTTTATTTCAAAGGCCATTAGTTAAATTTTAAGGGCTTTATTGTTAAGCTAATGTTTGTATCTTCCGACTCATGGTCAGTTATCAGGACTTCATCATGTAGGTGTGATAATGAAAAGACAGTCCCTTCTCTGAAGAGCTTGCAGAATAAACCATATAGTGAAGACAAGAGCAAAGTAGCAAAGAAATTATTATGATTTGTGTTATTGTCCAGTTTTTGTAACAGGATGGGTTTGACTGAAGAACCTGGTGCCTGTGAGACTGCCTTCTCTTATGAAGTGACAGCAGTATGCCTACCACACATTTCTTCATGCCTAGATCCCTGAATCAAGCCACTGAGCTGCAAGCAGTACAGAAGCATTGCCACAGAGCAGCGTCTGAGCTCATGAGCAGAGTGAAGTAAACTAGAAGGTACTGACCCAATTTTTCTGTTCTGGAAGTTCCTTAATCTGTATAGCCTAATAAAACTGGTAGCAGGCATTCTCCCCTTGCCCTTAAGGTAAATGTGACTGCAATGTAGTTACTTCCAAAGGGCTGATTTGTACTTCCAAAGGCCTGTCTTTGTCTTGTTTGGGCACCTGCTTGAAAGGATCCCTTGAGAGATGGTCCTGAGGGGTATAGGGGTCCAGGAAGGCTGGACACTCTTTAAGAAGGAAGTCTTAATGGCACAGGAGCAGGCTGTCCCCAGGTGATGTAAGAGAAGCCGGCGACAGAGAAGACCACCCTGGCTAAACAGGGAGCTTTGGCGCAACTCAGGGAGAAAAGGAGAGTTTACAGCCTTTGGAAGAAGGGGCTAGCCACTCACAGTGATTACAAAGAGGCTGTGAGGCTATGCAGGGCAGAAATCAGGAGGTCTAAAGCCCAGGTGGAAATTAATCTGGTTTCAGCAGCCAAGGATAACAAGAAATGTTTCTATAAGTATGTCAACAGCAAAAGAAAGACCAGGGAGAGTCTCCATCCCCTGATAGATGCAGGAGGAAACATGGTAACAAGTGATGAGGAAAAGGCTGAGGTGCTTAATGCCTTCTTTGCCTCAGTCTTTAATAGCAAGACTAGCTGTATTGAGGGAATCCAGCCTCCTCAGCCACAGGACAGAGACTGGGAGAACAACCCCCCCGCATTCCAGGAGGAGATAGTCAGTGACCTACTGCATCACATAGACATACACAAGTCTATGGGACCGGACGAGATACACCCAAGAGTGCTGAAGGAGCTGGCTGGGGTGCTCACCAAGCTGCTTTCCATCATTTACCAGCAGTCCTGGCTGACCGGGGATGTCCGGACAGATTGGAAATTGGCCAATGTGATGTCCATCTATAAGAAGGGTCAGAAGGATGATCCAGGAAATTACAGGCCTGTCAGCTTGACTTTGGTGCCCGGGAAGCTGATGGAGCAGCTCATCCTGAGTACCATCATACAACATGTGCGGGACAACCAGATGATCAGGCCCAGTCAGCATGGGTTTATGAAAGGCAGGTCCTGCTTGACAAACCTGATCTCCTTCTACGACAGGGCAACCTGCTTATTGGATGAGGGAAAGGCTGTGGATGTTGTCTACCTTGACTTCAGTAAGGCCTTTGACACCATTTCCCACAGCATTCTCCTGGCAAAACTGGCTCCTCACAGCTTGGATGGGCACACTCTTTGCTGGGTAAAAAACTGGCTGGATGGCCGGGCCCAAAGAGTGGTGGTGAATGGAGTTAAATCCAGTTGGCGGCCGGTCACGAGTGGTGTCCCCCAGGGCTCGGTTTTGGGGCCACTCCTGTTTAACATCTTTATTGATGACCTAGACGAGGGGATCGAGTGCACCCTCAGTAAATTTGCAGATGACACCAAGTTGGGTGGGAGTGTTGATCTGTTCGAGGGTAGGGAGGCTCTGCAGAGAGATCTGGACAGGCTGGAGCGATGGGCTAAGGCCAACTGCATGAGTTTCAATAAGGCCAAATGCCGGGTGCTGCACTTGGGCCACAACAACCCCCAGCAGCGCTGCAGGCTTGGGGAGGAGTGGCTGGAGAGCTGCCAGTCAGAGAGGGACCTGGGGGTGTTGATTGACAGCCGGCTGAACGTGAGCCAGCAGTGTGCCCAGGTGGCCAAGAAGGCCAATGGCATCCTGGCTTGCATCAGAAATAGCGTGGCCAGCAGGGACAGGGAAGTGATCTTACCCCTGTACTCGGCACTGGTGAGGCCGCACCTCGATTCCTGTGTTCAGTTTTGGGCCCCTCACTACAAAAAGGACATTGAATGACTCGAGCGTGTCCAGAGAAGGGCAACGAAGCTGGTGAAGGGTCTGGAGCACATGTCGTACGAGGAGCGGCTGAGGGAACTGGGGTTGTTTAATCTGGAGAAGAGGAGGCTGAGGGGAGACCTCATCGCCCTCTACAACTACCTGAAAGGAGGTTGCAGAGAACTAGGGATGAGACTCTTTAACCAAGTGGCAAGCGATAGGACAAGAGGTAATGGCCTCAAGTTGCACCAGGGAAGGTTTAAACTAGATATTAGGAAGCATTTCTTTACAGAACGGGTTGTTAGGCGTTAGGTTGTTAGGGGGTGGTGGAGTCTCCATCCCTGGAGGTGTTTAAGAGTCGGGTTGACTTAGCGCTGAGGGATATGTTGTAGTTGGGAACTGTTAATGTTGGGTTGATGGTTGGACTGGATGATCAAAGTCTTTTCCAACCTAGACAATTCTGTGATTCTGTGATTCTGTAAAGATAGCCAAGCCAGCTTTAAACTGGCTAGACAAGGCATTGCTAGCAGCCTAATGAGGAATCAACATGGACCAATTCATTGAGTATTTACCTTGCTGCTGAGATGGCTTTTGCAGACCATGCAGATGTGGCACAGCTGGGCTGCTGTTGGCACCCTGATTACTTTAATGCTAGAAGGTAGCTATGGCAGGGGCAGGGCCAGATACTCAGAAGGAAGTGCTGGCTGTTGAGATATTCAGAGCAGAAACAGAGGAAATCTGCGAGGACCCATTGACAAACCTGCTGCCTCTGACTCTTCTCTGCGTCATTGGTACATGGGACACTCCCCATGAGGAAGGGATGAGAGGCAATGGCCTGGCTCTGCAGCTTCAGCAGTGGTGGGCTACTCAGTACGACTCCACCCACTAGACCTATCCCCACCTAAACCACATGCTGTCCTTTGCTTCTGTCAGCACTATGGCCTTGTAACAACCCATAATGTATTTTCCTCCATCCTTTTTAGAGTAGCCCATAGCTTGCGAACTGCTACATACTCTATTTTCCTCTGCAGTCCTTACCAGGAAGCAGCTGGTTTTCCCAGTTGCCAAGCTAGTTTCTTCAGAACTTGCATTTCTCCATGGCTTGAGCAGACTCATACCTTACCACTGCACTATGTGCATATCAACTATCCCTAATCAGAACTGATGGGAAATTTCTAAACACTTCAACAAATAGTTGTCTGTGATAGCCCAGATAATAAAACTCTTCTTCCACTTTCTTATTTCATAAGTCACCTATGTTGAAATGCTTCAAAAAGGCTTTTCTCTTGCGTTTCACTGAAGTTGCTTTCTTGAAGGTAGATGATTATAGAAATAATAATCAAAAAGTTGGTAACTGCTTTTTTATTTTATAGGGACAGCACTGATTTTATTTTCCCCTGGCAGTAAAGTATCATTAAAAGTTGTTTGATTTGACTTTTTTTTTTTTTTTCACTTTTAAAATTTGCAGCAAATGCTCAATTAAGTAGTTTGTTTGCTTTTTGCTGAAACAAACATCTCACCAAACTCAGTAAGAGAAACCCTGAAGGTGGATGTGCTTTTTTAATTTGTTCACTACTGAGCCACAGTTTTCATTGGATTTTGGAGAGCTGACCGGTGTTGGAGGGTAGGTCCTCATTTTAAAACCTTGAAATCCTTTGCACAGACAGCTGTTTTAGCTAATGTAAATTGATAGACAAATGTAAATTCCTCATGGGAGGCTTGGCAAAGCCTTGACAGGAGTAACCAGATAATCAGATTGCAAATCCACTGCATGTAGAGAGCACTCTGAGCACAAAAGTCTCTTCAGACCAAACCGTTTGTTTGCTGTTCCAAGGTATGTGTTCTGAGATCTTCGAGGGGAGGTGCACAGTCTCTGCTTTTCTGCTCAAGTGGAGCTTTGCAGTATGGGTGATGAAGAGTGTTGTATAAAAGATGTTGAGAGTACGTGTGGCAGAGAATTTGGTAAAACTGTTGTGTGTAAAAATTTGTCCAACTTTCTTAGAAAGTAATTCAGAAGTTAATAAATTTCATGTCCATCTGCCTGGAGTTTCTCTACTTATTGTTATATCTCTGATGTTTTATAAATTCTGTATCCAGCTCTATAGGAGTTGCTTCTCTCTTTCCCTCTCCCTCTCTTTTTTACTTCTAAGTCAGTAAACTATGATGTATGTGTCTCTCCCTGAATAACGTTATTATATGATGCTGCTGGAGCCCTGAATAGCTTGGCTGTGGACTGCTGAACCCTTTGAATGTAATTGTTTTAACACCATGAAATGAAGTAATGCATAAAATTGATAATAAACGGATATCTCTCTGCCTCTGCATGCAAATGAGCACTTAGCACCAGGGCACAGATGCCACCATTGTTTCCCCCCTGAAAATGACAAAGTAAGTGAAAATATCTACCAAGAGCTTAGAAAGTACGGTAGCTGCATTTTCATTATATTTTAGAATTTCACAGAGTTGGGAAAGCAAACTCTCCTGCCAACATTCAGAAAGGGGCTGGATAATGCCTGCCTGTAGTACACTGGAACATACAGCGAAGCAAGGTTTTGTTGATTTTTTTTGAAGATAAAGAATATAGTTATTAGCGATTCTCTTCCACTTTAGTGTTTTCAATTTTACAATCCCATTTTTGTTTTCGAAACAAAGACTGTATTTTTTATCTCAATGTCTTGCCTCCTCCTCCACCTCCTCTAAAAAGTACAGCTAGAATCAATGTGTAATACCCGTTAATCTGCAGTGCATATTAAACAGGCACATTTGGAATACCTTGGGTCTGGCTGCAGTTTTGGGTTTAACCTTTGGTTGTTTTCTAATTTATACTCTTAGTTAATAAATATATCCAGGAACTAAAATGATTACTTTGTTTTAGAAATGTTGTTCAGGCTTGGCTTGTTTCTCCTCTACTTTAACAAAAGGGTAGAAATACATAAAAGTGGGGTATTATTTTATGGATTAATCCTTCCATTTTCAAACATTGCTGTATTACTGTTCATTTCACAAAGAGAACTGACTTAGAGAAAGAAGGTCTAAATTAGCTTGTCACATTTTTTACCTTTGATCCTAAGTTAACAGTTTGAAGTTCGTTATTATGTGACTCAAACATGTTTAGAAAGTCTTAAACAGCAATAGATCACATTCATATTTGAAACCATCATGGTTTAACATTGCACTCATCTTCTAGCTTTATGGTAAAATCATCACTTGAGTCAGTGTCCAAAGCTTTGTTGAAGTCCAGACATATGACATTTGTTGATTCTGCCACATCTGAATGTCTGCTGCCTGCTCATAGAAGACTGCCTTCTTTTTCCTTTTCCCTTTTTTCTTTTTACACATTGCTTGATTCCTTGCTCCAATACTCTGTGATTTCATGTCTACACTTTCCTCCTCTCTGTCATCTTCCCCCTGTATTACAGTAGCTCTGCTCCAGTTTGGAGCTCATCCCTCATCAGTAAGTTCTCAGGATAGTCCCCTGTCTGTGCAGAGAGCACTTCCACCTCTTTGTGAGGTACCCAAGGATGATTTTTTTTAAACATAGGCGTTTTGAAAAGTCCAACTTAAATAAAAGTTTCATTTTATGTGAATGTAATTCTGTCCAAGTTTAAGTTATTACTGAAAAGGCCAGTCCTGGCACCTGGCCCTTATCCCTAGCTTCATGTCCCAACTGTGTCTCCTGTGTTATATCTGGCAAACTGTGTGTCAAGTCAGATCAGTGTGTTGATCTGGCAGAACTCCCCTTTTTCTTTTGGCACATTAGGGTTTTTTGTCCAGTCACAAGCTGACCTGACTCACTTGTAGTGTCACCATTGCTAGAACTCACCCAAGAGTAGTGTCAGAAGAATGTAATCAGGGCTTGGGGAGAGAGGGACCATTCTTGTCCACAGTAGCCTGCCTTTTCAACAGGTTAAGTAATGTGATGCAATACCCTAAATGCTCATTACTTTGTGCTTTCTCTGTTTCAGTCTGAAGACCTGTTGCTGATGCTATTCAAGTCTTTAGTAATGTGTTCTTTCAATTTGCATCCTTCAAGTCAGTGAAGTTTTAGCTAAGCCGGTGTTTTTTGTATTTTTTTATCATTTCTTTCCACTCATATGCTTGGCACTGATATGGTTGTGTTCATTTTTTTTTACTCTGCTATCTTAATCTCCCATTATCAGTTCTCCAATCTTTTTAATTTATATTGTTGAAAATCATCATTTTTATTTTACATATATGTTCTGCACTTTCTAATAATCACAGAGACCATTTCATGGCCTTTTCTACCTATTTTGCCTTTCTTCTTCATATTCTCAACAATTCCTTTCCCATCATTTAGAATCACCAGTAAAAAATCTTCCCCTCCATATGCTTTCTCCTTATGAATCAAAAAACCTTTCACCAATGGAACAAAACTGTCTTACCCATTAACTGTTTTCCTGACAGATATATGGATGGTTGAAATACCTCCTTAACACTGAGGCCAGAGTCTTGGGTTACTCTGGTTGATAGCCACAAAAAGCTTTGTCCAGTGGTCTGTGTTGTATCCCTTGTCCCAGCAGCACACTATTCTTCTCCTTTATAGTCACTGCCAACAGACTTTCAGCAACTCTGTTCACATTATGGATAGTTATTCCTTACTTAACCTTCCTGAACAAATCATAGTCTTCCATATTTATAGACTGGTCATGAGATTAAAAAACACCAATGCTCCATTTTACTAATATTTTGATCACTTACTTTAGGAAAATGTCCAGATCCTCCCATTTATACCGTTTGCTCAGTGGGATTTTCCAGCCCTCCACATTTTGTTTCACCTCTATGTTATGATTACACATATCCTCCTTGTGTTATTTAGGCCTTCTCAAGTGACTGTTGGTTTATTTCAGCTTTTTTGCACAAGTCCACAGCTTGATCCTAATTTGCAGTCTTCACCTGGTTAGCAAGTGATAAACAATAATACATCTACCCATCTTCACAAGGACATGGTGCTTGATGAACAGATTATGAACATCATGAAAGTATTTACCAGAAGTGCATATTTTCACTAAAAGATAATCGATGTTCTGAAATGCATTTACCTTGCAGTGAATGAATAGATGTCATTATTTCCCATTTAGAAGCATAAAAAAGTATTTACTTAAACTGTACTGTTTTGAAGTCTTTAGCTGAAATGTTATAGCATGATTTTAAATTTAATTTTTAATTTTGCTATATCATAAGTATTTCTATGTTGGAAATGTATGTCATGTCCAACGCAGTCCTCCCAGTGCAAACTGAGAAATTCATCTCATGAGAAACCTATAGAGAATTGTACTTCTGGACTTAAAATTAGATCAGGTTTCCGCATCCTTTCAATTCCAAGAATCACTGATCAAAGGGAAGAGAGACAGCCTATTAGTAAATTGTTTTCAGTGTAGAATGATTAATGATTAGAATGATAATTCTAATAAGTAGCAAAAGAAGGTATTTGATGGGAGTTCTTTAAATATCCCAACTTATGTTTAAATGCCAGAGATGGGAGAAAAAAAGAGACCTTGTATCTTCCAATAAGGAATTTAGAAAATATACACATTGAACAGATACTAAAGTCATTTTATGAAGTGTTTAAGTAACATAAAAATAACAAATCCCTGAACCGTACAAATCTCGTATCATATAGTGTTCAATGTGGTTATGAGCAAACTTAGTTGATTTATGCTGCAACATAAAAATCATGAGATGCTTTATGCATGGCTTTGATATAGAACTCAGTGAAATGTGATACTTTTCATTGAAATTCTGTTGCTTGCTCAAACTTGACCCTCCATGTAAAGCTGAGGAACATAAAGAAATCCTCTGCACTAAAACAGACCAATGTATACATACCTATATTCCGCTCCTTCCCATCCCACCCCACCTGCTCAGAAAATATGATTGTCCCTTTAAAGTGAAACTATTGTCTTATGATAAGACAATCTGGACAGCTTCTCAAATAATGGTCTAGGAGTCTATCCAATCACTAGCTAAATCAGTAGGCTGTTTCTCTGCTTTCTCAGTACCACAGTTCTGGATTTGACATGAGAATCCTTTCACATCATTGTAATCACCCTCCACTTTAACCTAGAAATAGTATCACCAGTTCTGATAAAATGAGAGCAGAATTATTTCAAACTCAAATCACAACTTAAGAGTTATTAAGCTAAAAAATATCTTTGTTTGTCTGTATGCTGTTTTCCAAATATACACACCTTCAGCCCCTTGTTTGCACAGTGACATCAAATTGTTGCCTGAATTAAAGCTGTTGCAACAGAATATTTAGCAACATTGAAGTACAGAAATACTACACATCTAACAAAATTTTGTTTCACAACTTTTCATGGAGTATTTACCTAACAGTCAATGATTTGAGCTTTGCTTCATTATGAACTTCAGAATAAGATAGCATTCTTTGGTTTACCTTCTCACTGGCACCGTTCAGTTCTTCCTTAGAGATTATATTTGAGAAACAAACACATACTGTTGGCAGGCCATAGACTTGTATGCCATCAGTGATAACAATACTTCCTTTGTCTGACTTGGGTGTATGTTTATAAACACTTTGGGTTCTCTTTTGCTTTGCATGCACAGAATACCGAGCATGAGGAGTTTCCACCTCAGTGAGACTATAAATTAAGATCTCATCCTCAGCCATTACATATGGTAAAAGTAGCTCAATTTTAAGGAATTATGGTTTCTTTCAACATGGCTTTGAAAGAATCTTGGATTCAGATGGATTGAGGTGGCTAGATGTATTCTCAAGCATACAAAATCCTATGCTTAGGGATGCAAGTATGTAGGTTGAAGTGTTCAAAGGCAGAGGTGTGTTATGAGCTCTGCTGGCAGTTACTACTATACTGCAAAAGAAAGTAGAAGGCTGAAATATAAGGTAATGTTCTTAGTCTTTATCCACTATGCGTACTTGACTTAGAAGCCTAATGAAATTTCTGCATATTCATAAAGAGCGGTGGACTGAGACAAAAAATAGTAGAGAACAAGAATAACTCACACTAAGGAACAGTGATGCATATTGTCTTTCCCAGTCATATGTTCTGCAGATCTATCTGCACAATGAGAATAATGAGAATACGAATAGTAACTCTTTGTCTTCTTGTATCTTTTGTCTCTGTTATATGTTTAAGCCTTCATAAACTCACTGTATGCCAGCACCTTCTCTCTATAGATTTTTAAAAGCTGTAGAGATACTTACAAAAAACTTGAACATTCTTGGGCAAATGGTAGGGAGGATTTTCAAAGCAACTTAAAGGAGTTGGTGTCCAAACCCTCCTGAGAACAGTTTCAGCCAATAATACTTTACATTCATGTTACTTCGGATTATTTTTCAGGAGCTTAAAATGTAGGTATTGTCTACTCTATCAGTGATCTAGTAGGTGACAGTTCAGCTACTACCATTGATTAGCCAGAAAACATGTTGGTATTTCTAAGAACAGATTTTGCTCTTTTTGAGATTAGTGTCTAATAATGGCAGAGGCAGTGACATGTTTTACTCTTCTCCAGGGTGCTGTGTATTATGCCTTGACAAATAACCCTGGATTAATCCTAACCGAAAGTATACACTTAACTGAGGTACCAGGGAAAGGAGGCTAGTTTCCCTAACCTATGACTATAGAGAGAGATTCACATTGCAGAACAATTATTCAGCCAAAGTAGGATCTGAGTTGCCCGTAGGAAATATCCAGTGCTCTGTCCATTCGCTGCAGAAGGCATCTGTGGCAAATAGAGTCTCAATTTCAGCACATAATTAACAGAATCAGAAGCATTCAGTCAATTCCTTATCCACCAAGCGGTCCATCTGTCAAATCCATGTCTCTCCAATTTAGAGACAAGGATGTTGTGCAGGACAGTGTCAAAAGCTTTGCACAAGTCCAGGTAGATGATGTCAGTTGCTCTTCCCTTATCCACCAGTGCTGGTTGTCAAAGTCTACCAAATTTGTCAGGCATGATTTGCCCTTAGTGAGGCCATGTTGGCTGTCACCAATCACCTCCTTATTTAACACGTGCCCTAGTATAGTTTCCAGGAGGATCCAGTCCATGATCTTGCTGAGCACAGAGGTAAGACTGACTGGCCTGTAGTTCCCCAGGTCTTCTTTTCTTCCCTTTATAAAAGTGGTGGTTGTGTTTCCCCTTTTATAGTCAGTGGTAACTTCACCAAACTGCCACGACTTCTCAAATATGATAGATAGTGTCTTAGCCACTTCATCTGCCATTCCCTCAGGACCTGCAGATGCATCTCATCAGGTCCCATGAACTTGTGCACCTTCAGGTTCTTTAGATTTTCTCAAAGCTGATCTTCTCCTACAGTGGGTGGTTCTTCATTCTCCCAGTCCCTGCCTTTACCTTCTGTGACTTGGGTGGTGTGGCTGGAGCACCTGACAGTGAAGACTGAGGCAAAAATGTTGTTGAATACCTCAGCTTTCTCCATATCCCAGGTAATCAGGTCTCCTGCCTCCTTCTAGAGAGGGCCCACATTTTCCCTAGTCTTCTTTTTATCACTGATGTACCTATAGAAGCTTTTCTTGTTGCCCTTGATGTCCCTGGCCAGATTTAATTCTATCAGGGCTTTGGCCTTCCTAAACTGATCCCTGACTTCTCAGACAATTTCTCAGTATCTCCCCCAGGCTATCTGTCCTTGCTTCCACCCTCTGTAGGCTTTCTTTTTGTGTTTGAGCTTGTCCAGGAGCTCCTTGTTCATCCATGCAGGCCTCCTGGCAGTCTTGCCTGACTTCCTCTTTGTTGGGATGCATCAGTCCTGAACTTGGAGGAGGTGATCCTTGAATATTAACCAGCTCTCTTGGGCCCCTCTTCCCTCCAGGGCTTTATCCCATGCTACTCTGCCAAGCAGATCATTGAGGAGGCCAAACCCTGCTCTCCTGAAGTCCAGAGTAGCAAGCTTGCTACACGCTGTCTTCGCTACCCTAAAGATATTAAACTCCACCATTTCATGATGACTGCAGCCGAGGTTGCCCTTGAGCTTCACACTCCCCACTGACCCTTCCTTGTTGGTGAGAACAAGGTCCATCACAGCAGCTCTGCTGTTGGCTTCTCTATCATTTGGAGAAGGATGTTACTATCAATGCATTCCAGGAACCTCCTGGATTGCTTATGCGCTACAGTGTTGTCCCTCCAACAGATATCAGGGTGGTTGAAGTTCCCCATTAGGACCAGGACTTGTGAATGAATTCAAGTGCTTAGAGAGTAGTCTCTCCCTCTTTTATGGTCTCTATGCTATCTAGCCACTTACTGTCCTGGTTGCCTCTGTACCTGATCGAAGAGCATGGACTTTCGGAGTTGATCATCTTGCTTCTGGCAGATAAGTCCAAACAGCTGACACTTCCCTCTCATAACTACAGTTATTTTGCATTAGCTGTTCTGCCTAATGCATTACTTCTGGTTCAATTCAATTTTGTTTAAATTACATTTTACTAAAGTAGTAATTCAGACATGTTCTGCTTTGGCCTCACTCCACTATTGACATCAGTAGGAGAAACAGCATTAGGTCAATGCTTATCACTCTTCATAGATTTTTATGGGCAGTAAAGGTCATTGTGATCATCTCTTCTGACCTGCTGTATAATATTAACCCATAGTATCTCACTAAGTAAATTGTGCATCAAAGCTCCTAACCTGTTACAGTCAATGGATATTCTGTCATTCCCTTTAAAGAAAGCATGTTCAAGACTCAACAGTACTTTAGTTTTTAAGAATTTGAGTGACAAAGAAACTCTCACATCTTTTGCAGAACTAGTTTACTTGTTTCTGGAAACCCTACCCTGGAAATCTTGCTTAAACAATGAACTTAACCTGAAGACTCCAAATAAATTAAGCTCACGTGAAAACACTTTATGGTCATGTGAATTCATTACACCAAAGCTCTATCTAAATCCCAGGAATTTTATCATAACATATACATTAACAAACATTTTCTTAGGTAGGTGCTTTTGATTAAGCCTTCTTGTAACAGAAATAAGTTCAAAGTGTTATGAACACACAATCTTTTCTAAATGTAGTAGTAGGCTTTACAGCCATAACAGTCTATAAGATGCACAGTTTTTAAATAGCAATAGTGTCTTTTGTTATTTAGAACATGTAGTTGGAAAAGAAGGTGCCAGGTGCAGAAGCTGAGTCCTGAGGCCCAGTAAAGGGCTTCTAAAAATTTATATTTGCAAACTGCATTAGCTGGTCAAACAGGACATTAGTTCCTATCAGAGATATGCATTTTCAGATGGTAGATTTTTAGCCATATCCTGGCTACACAAAAAAAAAGGGTGGTTTGCTAGTAATGTTTATAACTCCTTATACAGTAATTTATACTGAGACTTCAGCTACTGGATCTCAGCTACCTTGTAAGGCAGAGACATGGGTAGTTGCAATCAAACTTCTTCCTTAGAATAATTAAGAACCAGAATGTGTGGTGGACAGTGACGTTTTCTGTATTTTAGAGACCAGAGGGGAGAATTCTTTGGAAAAAAGAAACTTATGTTCTGTACTTGCATTTTTTATTTCTTCCACAAAGATGTTTCAGAGGAGGTCATTTCAAGTATTGCATTTCAGAAGGAAAATTCACAGAAAAATACAGAGTTGATTGTCCAGATCTTTAGTTTGGAGGTAACTGAACTGATTACATATTTTCATCTGGGAATCAACTTTTGGCTGCTAGTTTGCTAGATTGTTTACTGGAGAAGTTTGTACCATCTGCTTTGATCCAGCAGCTGACTACCTGGCAAGTCCACAGAGAACCTGGTAGACCCTCTTTTTGCCCCTACCTTTGCCTAAAGTGCCTGATCCTACAGAAAATTGCTGTAATCATGAGGTTTTGAGGATTTATTCCTCTCAGTCTTCACTGTTGGTGTCAATGCAATTTGTCCAAATAACCAGACATTCGTTCTACCCATCTCTCCCACATCTCAGGTGACTTTCAGAATGGGGAATCAATTTTTCTTTCAAACTCAGGGCAATGTTTAAATCCAGCTCACCCAGGAAGTGGTGGGCCTTTGTTTAAATCCTTCTGCGAACCAAGCAGGCAGCAGAAATTAATTAGGTTCTCCATCTTTAGTGCCTGGTCACCATGCTAGAAACTTTTCATACATTAGATATACAGTTCTTCCATTATCATTAAGATTGGGGGATGAAGGAAAGGAGGGTGCTGAACCTCATAGTAGGATAGAAAAGCCACTCAGCTGGCTTACTCCAGTGATTGCTTTATTTCTACAGATAAAATAACTTCAACAAGCAAACTGAGAGCTTCCTCCCATGCCTTCTCTCTCCTCCTTGCGTGTCTAACACACCAGCAGATAGTGTGGTCCCTGGGCAGGAGCAGGGAATGTGGTTTCCAGGTCCCTCAGATAGGGAACAAAGCTGAAGCCAATTTTCCTGCAATGCTGGTGAGCTATGGGGTAAAACGCAGTAAAATTCCTTTTGGGGAAGGAAAAAATGAAGAAAAATGCACTTTGTGTGGTTTCATTTTTATTAGCCAAACTGAAGCATCCACTATTAACCTGGACTCTACAGTGGACTGGCTGGGTCAGTTTGTAGTGGTGCATCCTTTCTGTCACTGCAGGAAGTCTCTCAGAGTACCTACTTTCTCTGAAGATTTATCATTAAACCTGTTACAAGAATCAGGGTTCCCTGCATGTCTAGACTCTTAATTTTCATCACTATAATAAGTAATCTTGTTTAAAATAAATAAACCTGCTTTCCCCTCTTATTTGTACTATGCAAAATGAAATCATTTCAGGATATCACCTCTATGTACTTAAACATACTTTAAACTGCTGTGACTTTTGAATTTTGTGATTAAATATAATTGTGATTGATTACCTGCTGCCAGTCTCACCTGACTCCTAGAACTCTCATAGAAATTAAAGCTTTCATCTCGACAAGAATTACCAGTTAAAATAATTTGTAATAAGCAACACTTTCCCCTTATGTATATTCAGTAATTCTAAGAGAAGGACATTTTATTGAATGCACTTGATGCATAACTGTAATGGAAAAAAGGAAGGCAGAGCCTACTAAATTTTCAGCTCTGGGAGGAGATGGATTCAGTCCCACTGTATGTTGTTTAATATACAACACATTCCATTCAGTGTAATAACAAAAATATTCTCCTCAGTGAGAACTATTTTCTTGTTGACCTCGAGAAGAGTGTAGATTTTCCTGGTTCATTAAAAATAAATGTCAAAGCAAGATTATGTATAAATGTGTTTATAGCTGATTACTTCATTTGCTCATAAAATCATATGTACAGTTTTAAACCACCTATGTCATTGGTGACATGTACAATCACAATTCTGATGACATATGACAGACTTTCCCTCTCCCCCCCTCCTCTTGGCCCTGTGCAAAAAGTCTTGATTAATTCATACTGCTGTGAGGGGAAGAAAGAGAGGGAGATCATTGCACCTGGGGGCAAGTGTTGGCAGCTGTACTTCAAGGACCATTTCATCTTTAGGGAAGACAGTTTAGTCCAGTTTCCCTAAGCCCACTTCATAGCCATTGCAAACATAGAGAAGAAGTTCACCTTTCATTATTTTAAAAAACAATTACTTTAATCCCTTTGACAGGGTTCTTATGAATAGATGTGGGGCTAGATTTAAAAAATAGGCTCCTTATACATATAGGTACTATAGCAATACTGGAAAAGAAACCCTACATTTAGCTGATGCGTCCAGCCTCTATTCTGCTAAACAGCCAGAGGGCCTTGTGTTCTGTCATGATTGCTGAGCCTGTAGTAGTTAAATGGGCCATGGAGCCCTTTGAAAATCTAACTCTGGACTTGTGCATGCAGATCCTGAAGACCTGGATCATTCTCAGTCTAAGCAACAAGCAAGGTTGTTCTCATCATGTCCAGTCTTGCTCTATACTGAAGTCAGTTTCTTGGATCAGAGAGATGCCTCTCAAATGACCAGAATTCCTGAATTAGTACCTTGGCTCATGTATCAAGACTTGGAGTTGAAGGTCCATAATTTTCACTGTGCTTTAGAAAAAAAAGGGATAGTATCCAAGTAATTAACTGTCTTCCTACTCTCCACTCCTTTCTCCTAGGTCTACCTAGGTGCACACCCTGTACAAATGGTGCATTGGTATTTCAAACTAATGTATGCTTTGCTGGTGACATCTCCAAACTCTGCCGCATATACACAGTATGCTTGAAGAGGTAAGACAGGACCTTCTTTTTCCTATAGAACCATCTTAAAACTTTGTTTCTGAGCCATGTCTTTGTTTTGTTTTGCTTTATGTTGTTTATAGACTTTAACATTTACTCTAAGCAGTACAAGACTGTGAAGGTAAACACATCTACAGTACATTTTTTTTAATCTTTCTCCATCTGAGGAGAAGGTCTGTTTATATAAATTTCTTTTCTATGAAAAGTTTTTAAAATGTTTTAATTTACACTAATCCAGGCAAGGTTAGGAACTTCCATGGAAAGAAAGGCACATGCTAAAAGAGTACTTGGAGCACCAGAATATTTACTTAACACAGTGCTTTAACACAGACAGGCAGTAACTCACATTATAGGTCTAAACAAGACTGGAAGATCATAGTGTTTGTGCAGTTGGGTATAATGAGTGCTATGTGGTTCTTCCTCTTTAAATTCCATTTCAAAACAGCCCAACACAGAGGTGCTAGTAAGTACATCTGGGCTGGGTTTAGAGGACTCATCATTTCCTGCTGATACAGGTTGACTACTGTGATCTCCTGAGCAACAGGGATGTACAGGAAGACCTGGTTTTCATGGACCACTCCATAGTTTGAACATTTGGTGTACTTTCAAACAAAGGAGGTACTCAGAACAGATAAGTGTTGCGGAATTTGCCTTCAAAATTAGTTAGTCTCTGTACAGTCTTTTCAGGATGTGTGACTCTGTGTCATGAGACAAAGGACACAAGAGAAAGGGAGGGTGTATTGATTTTAGTTGCTTCTTTCCCTCCTCCTCCCTCAGATGGGATACAGTGGAGTCAAAATAGTCTGTACATTTTGCTGAAAACACTGAGTGCCTATGTACATGGAGATGTGATAAGCATCTCTAAAAGGGAATAAAAAGTCTAGACATGGTGCTATGTAAGAGAAATACAAAGTGAAAGAAGAAAAGTTGTTCCCATACAACAGGGAGGAAGTGAAAGTGCCAGGCCTAATTTTACTTTTAGCCAATTGTGCTGATCCTCTGTGCCAGGGTACACTTAAAAAAAATCTAACGAAGTTCAGCTTCTGAAGGATATTTCAAATTATAGATACCAGCTTGTCTTGACTGCTAATTTTTGTAGGTTTCCTGTGCTTTGTCTTTGAAATCTTGCCTTGTTTCTCTCTGTGGAATTCCAGCTCTTTTGGAAACTTGAGGATATTTGAAATGTGTACATAGTGCCTAAGGGTTACCATTATGCAGTTATGAAACTGAGGCATAAAGAGGTGAAGATCATCTCAGACAGAACTAACTATGACAGGTTTTTTTTCACTTTGGGGCAGCAAGGGGATTTTCATGGTGAGTTTTGGTTAGAAAAGTTACTTTTTAAAAAGTTGGGGTTTTTTTTAATTCAGGGAATGGATTTATTTTAAAAAAGAAAAACAACTTTTTAAGGGGAGAATGAGAAACTAGTTCATCTGGTTTCACCTCTTGCATATGTGAAACTACTTTGTTTCCCTCAGTAACCTGATTTAGAGTAAAATCTACCTTGTGTTTGGTTATAACTATCACAGCATCCAGCCTTGATTTGAAGCAATCAGGAGATGGATAATCCACCATTTCCTTTGGTAGTTTGTTCCAACAGTTAATCATTCTCACTGTGGCTTATTTCCAATTGGAATTTGTCTGGCTTTTAGCCATTGGTTCTTGTTATTTCTTTCTGTATTAGATTAAAGAGGCCTTTACTACCTTGTATTTTCTTCCTGTGAAGGCACTTACGTACTGTAATCAAACCAGCTCTCAATTTTCTTTTTGATAAGCTAAATGGATGGAGCTCTTCAAGTCTTCCACTGTAAAACAATTCCTTCAGGCCTCAAATAAGTTTTGTGGCTTTTTATCTCACCCTCTCCAATTTTTCAATATACTTTTTAGAAAGTGGGCACAAGGTATGTGTGCAATATCTTGGTCTTGTCCTCTAGAGACATGGTTCTTTTTTCCCTCATGTCTCTTCTGTTTATTCACCCAACAATTAAATTAACTTTTTTCCACAGAATCAAAACAGAAACTCATTGAGTTTTGTATTTATCACATGATCTGTATACTTTTTAGAATAACTCCTTAAAAAAGCATAGTCCCACATTTCTGTTTGCTGCATATCTCACTTAGAATTTGCTGTGTTACAATCTGGGCCCAGAATGCCAGTGGATTCAGGTAACTCATTCTACAGTCCAGGCAGCCTCCTCCTTGCTTACTGTTTTGCCAGACTTTTTGCTATCCCCAAATTTTAACCACAGAAATATCTCCACAAATATGCCACTCTTCAAAGCACTGCAAGGACCGGACACTTGGCCAATTCCTCGTGCTCTGAATATACACTTTGGTTAAGGTGTTTGGCCAAATGCTACATTAGAATTGCTTAAAGTAGAAAGTTAGGTTCCCTACAGAAATAACATACAAGTAGATATAACTAAATATAATTTCTTCCTTTACTTAAGTTTGTGAGGCCAGTAAATATTTCTAGTTGTAATTTTTCCAATAGTGACACAGCAATAGATGTTTTTCAGTTTCCCAAACTCCTTCAGCATTCTATGTCAGCTCTCCTTGAATTCTTACATATGATCAAGTCCACCAACTTAGAAACTTATTTTTGCAAGTAATATTTTGTGTCCTTCTGACTTACTAATGCAGTAATTCCTAATGCATCAGGCTCATGAGATGCAAACAATTTATCTTGATGTTTATACAAACAGCAACAATATTCATCATTAAAATTCAAAACTGTGTCATTATCATGATATGATGATAATGTCACTCCTCGGATTTCTTTCTGGTGAACTTTTAAGGATTCATTCTCACTAGTTTTTGCTTGTTCACCATTTCATCCAAGCCTTAGTCCCCAGTATCTTTATTTTCTATACTAAAGTATATCTTCTACTGATACTTTACATTGGGTTTTTTATGTTTTTCCTCTGTTTTGCCACTGTTAGTACCCTTTGTAGTAGATGCTTTCACCCTACTATTAAAAGAAGATGGGCTTCTCCCATACTAATAGCCATGGAAGCTGGGACATTTTTTGCCCATTTGAAGACAGTTCTTCAAATTTTGTTCACATTTTTTCTACCTATATTTCAAGTCCCCCTTTTTCCTGATAATGTCAATCTTAGCTCTCAGAGAGAAACCACACATCACTGTGCAGTGCCCTCACCTCTCACTACCATGTTAAAAGAAAGCTAAAAACCACTAAACGTAGAGTCTTGTTCCTAATTCATCAGTATGTCTTAGATGTAGATCAAAAGAGGTAACCTACTGAGTCTGGTCTTTGCAGATGCTATACTGACTTACTGTCCTTGCTTTATGTGCTCCTCTTACTACTTTTGCCTACCCACCTTTTACTTGGGTTTTCTCCCTATTACATTACCCAGTGAACAATAATTGAGGTGTAACAACTTCAGTGCAGAAGCACCTCCTCTAGATTACTGGCCATCTAGGAAGGGATCAATGGCCTGAGGTGCAGATGTGGCCTTTAAGCCCAGATGGTCATTAAAATGGAGGAAGTGTGCTGTACTGAGTTCATTATTACTAGAATAGAATAGTTTTAAAACATTTTAAGTGTACCTTTAGAAGAGAAGGTTTCTATTTTCTTTCATGGGTCTGCTAATGTGACACTGCAGGCTTTGCTCAAAATGTTTTGTAGTACTAATGGTCAATGTGTTGGCCAAACAGTCTGGGCCACTCCACCCATGTTCTGGTTTTGGCTAGGATAGAGTTAGTTTTCTTCCTAGTAGCTGGTATAGTGCTGTCTTGGATTTAGTATGAGAATAACGTTGATAACACACAGATGCTTTTAATTGTTGCTAAATAGTGTTTATATTAAGTCAAGGATTTTTCAGCTTCTCATGCCCTGCTGGCCAGAGAATATTCCATACCATATGACATCATGCCCAGTATCTAAACTGGGGAGAAAGCTGGCTGGGAGCTCCTGCTTGGGAACTGACTGGACATCAGTGAGCAATTGCATTGTGCATCACTTGTTTGTTATATTCTAATTCTTTTTTTATTATTATTATAATTTAATTATTATTATTACCATTATTATTATTATTTTCTTCCTTTTCTGTTCTATTAAACTGTCTTTAACTCAATCCGTGAGTTTTACTTTTTTTCCAATTCTCTCCCCCATCCTGCTGGGGTCAGAGTGAACAAGGGGCTGGGGTTAAACCACAACACCCTGCCAGGTTTTTTATTAATATGTCTTTGAGTTAGATACTTCTGTCACTGCAATGACAAAATCTATCCTTTTTCTAATGGGCTTTGTTGACTTACCGCATGGCCAGTAATGTCATTTTTTCTTATATGTCATTCATATGAGGAGGCAAGAAGCTTTCTATAAATCTTTCTATAAATTTATTTTCACTGGAATTAATTGTTTGGTTTAAAAGAAAGCATGCTCATTCACAGATGATGGGTGGTGTTTTGCACACTGCAATTCCCCATCAGGAAGGTAGACATGCTTCTTTTTCTGAATGTTTGAAAATTAAAAATCAAATTTACAAACGCCTTTACTTATTTTTTCTCCAAAGAAGAAGTTGTCATAGGCCCCCCAGTGCAAGTCAATTGTTTTCGATGTATTAGTAAGTAGCTCGGATTTGGGATAACTTTCATACCTTTATATTTCCAAGCATCTACTGTCCTGAAAGATTAGTGGACTTTTGCTGACTGAGAACCCACTCCATGTCTTCTTTCTCTTTTATACCTGAAGCCTTTCACTCGTGAAAGATTAAGAGATTTTTCTTTGTGATGCAAAAAGTATACTCTTATTTTGAAAACAGAAGTCATTTGGTTTTGCCATTGGCCAAGGATGGAAAATGACACCTTTGGACATGAGAGCTTTCAGTCCTTTAAGAGCACGTTTTTCAGAAGGAAAGTCAGGATGAGAATACCAACCGATGGGGTGTTTGCTGGAGCAGACAAATAAACTGTTGAATTCGTCAACTGCATGATGGAGGTATTGGCTGACGCTGAAATCTCAAAGAGCAAAAGTTGGGAAGAACTGTTTTTTCTTTCATTTCTGAAGCAAGATGGTAACAAGTTCCACAACTGTCTTTGCATTGCCAAACCAACCTGAGAAATCACTGTATCATAGATACTCAGTTAAATAGAAATAAGAATAATTACAGTCCATGTAATTACGTATGTCACACAGGCTTACGTTTGGCCTAGTTAGTGCAAAAAGTCTATGCTCAGAAATGTGAACCATATGGAGCATGATACTTTTGTCTCTACAAAAATTAGTTCTGACATCTAACATGGGTTTGTTTTCTAAATCTAACCAGCCTGAACATCACAGCTTAAATGTTGCATATGATTTGGTTTATAGAAACACGGTAATATAATTAGAAATGGGCTCAAATCAAAATGATAGAACTGAATATTGCATGCCACAAACTTCGGAGAAGTTTGGATCTGGGTTTGAACTTTTCACCTTGGACCCAACTCTCACGAAACTGTAGTATATCTGACTTCATTTTATGGGTACAAATTTGCCCTTGTAAAACTCACACTCTCATTCTATCACATACTTAATTTACAGTGGAAATCTGATCACAGTCACCTCTAATTATCTGATTTGCAGCACCACTTATTGCACACAACTTACTTGCAGCACAGCTTATTACTGAAGGGCAAAAATAGGCTGTAAACCTTACAGATGCAAAAAACCATATAGCAGCATTCAGAAACATGCTAGGATTTGGGCTTTTAGAAAACCCTCAAACTTCACACAGCTTGTTCAATGTCAAAAACTTTTCTTTTCCCTTTAATTTAAACCAACATTTTCTTTAAGGCAGACACAAATGAAAAGCATATTTTTCTCACTGTAGGAAATGCTGAATTAGACACCAAGCATGGAACTGTCTCCAGAAAAGGGACTGGCACAGGTGGCTGGCTTTTGGACAGAAAGATGGGTCCAATGCTTGCTATATTTTGATCTAAGCCTTCTCAACATTGCAGTACTTCTGGTTTTGTTCATTTTTTTTTTTTTTTCAGTGTCCTTGCTTTCAGTGCACCATTTGACAACTGTGCTTGCCAGGTGCAAATGAGGACAGAGTAAGTTCAACTGTTTTGTTCTTACTGGGAAGCTCTCTGGTCACCCCTCCACCCCCTCTGCTCTTTTCCTACCTCTCTCCCCCTCTCTTTTCTCCACATTTGAATTTCTCTGTGTTCAGCCTTTTCTTTATTGTTGCTTTGTATTGTGACTGGATTTTTTCCCCCTTCTCTTCAGTTTCACTTAACTGGAACATTAAGTAATCCTGCTATGAATTCTGAATGACTCCAAGTTTTAAGTTAATTCAAAAATGAAACAAACAAGTTTGTTATTTTTCAGCCAGGGGATGTGATTTTTTTTTTTTAAAAGCTTCTTGGGAATATATAGTATCATATCTCCAATTTGTAAGTAAGCATCATATTTGACCACCTTTTTAATTCATGACTAAAGGCACTACACAGAAAACATGCTCAGCTTCTGCACTTCAGTGGTCTTAGACTAACGTTAGATTTTAAAATTAGAAGAAATAAAAGGCCTAATTCTCATTCGTGGGAGATGACAAAAGGATCAAGCTTTGTGGTGGTTTGGACAACTTTTGAGACCCAGAAGAAATTAAAAAAATACAAATCCCACAGAGGTCCAAAAAAAGACAGGGATTTTTTTTTTTTTTTTTTTTTTTGCCAGGGTAGTGTGTGCATGTGTGTTCTTGTGATAAAGCTGTGAAGTTTTTGGCTGCCCTTTTCTGGCTTCTGTTGTTTTCTAGGGGCTCAGTGGGATAGATAGTTTGTGCTGTGACAGGACATGCCAACAAATTGCATCACTTCTGCCTCGGTGGCCGAGGACAATGACATGCCATATGCCCATGGCAAGAAATGAATGGGGCTCATTTACACTGGCACTGGGTGCCTTCAGCCCTGTCAGTCTTCAGAGGCTATCCATGGCAAATTGGAAAGTAGCACTGGAGTAGCAGCAGCATGAAGAGATGCAGCCTGAAAAGCTTCCAGCATTCATAACTTTATGAACAACATGCAGCTTTGAAAGGCAAAAAAAATCCATGTGACACCCTGGATGCACTTATCCCATCCCTTTGCAACTTAACCTTTCATTCTCAGAAAGAAAGCAAATCACCAGTAGTTTCTTCCTGTGTGTTTTTTTGCATGCTACTAAAAAACCAGAAAATTAAAAAAAAATAATCTTTGAGTAAATTCCAGCTGCAAGGAGAAAACAAAAACACAGTGGGTGTCATGCTTCATGCATTCAAAATAGTTTCTCCACTGAAACAGACTGCCGCAAAGATTTGCCCCAAAGTTGACCCCATTGCCTCTAGTTTGCACTCCAGCAACAACAAAACTCATATTTGACCTCTGACCTTCCTGGCAACACATCATTTGTTTCCATGTGTTGAAGCAAAGGATGATGGGTGATGATTAAAGAGCAATGGGTCTGTTGGCCTGAGACACTAATGAGGATGAAATGAGAAGGTCAGCGATCATCCTCACATGGCAAACTAGGACATGGAGCTAATCTGTTGTTAATTGTCCTTTACATTTGTTTTAAGGGCAGTGGCAGAGATAGGTGGCAGTCATATGTCTCCCTTCTTTATAATCTCTGTAATTAGCACACAAAATAGAGTTAGGCTTACCTGGGGAAGCCTGAAATGTGCTTTGCAAGTAGGTTATTTTATTTTGTTTTATTTTATTTTTCAACTGCTAGTTTGCATGAATCCAGAGTTGGCCAGGAGTGACTGACTGGCAAATGTGGAGACAGAAATTGGCCCTTTTTGTCTCTTTCACACCGGTGACAGTCTGTAAGCTGCATAGTGTACGCTTCCTTCTCCTGTCCTTCCCAACAGTAGATATCTGCCTAATTGTGCTGGGGCTGCTCCTGGGGCTGGTAGGCTGCTTGGATTTCTGTGCATCTTCTCTTCTTCACCTCTCTCATGAGCCAGTTGGCCCGGTACTGTTTATCTCAAAGTTACCTGGTCTGGAGCAAGAGCAGCTGGTCTTCCCGCAGTGACCATCCTGTAACTTCTGTGCCCTGTCAGCCTCAGCTAACATTAAACTGAGAAAGCAGAGGATAATATCCTGCTCCCTGAACTGACCACAGATGCACAAACCTCTCTTGTAAAATCTCAGCAGCCACAAGTTAACGGGGAATCCTAATTAAATAAGGTATTGCTGGTATCAAAACAAATCCATCTTCAGGCTGCTGGTATTTTTGGCAGAGCTGGCACTAAAGATGTGGGATACAAACACTTTTCCATTACAAATCCATCTGATACATTCCAGTGAAAAAGGGAAGCTAATGGCTGCTGTCTCCTGTTTTGCTGATTCTTTCAGAGGAAGAGAAAAGAAGCCTTTAAGTACGTGTTTTACATTTTTTGATGCTCAGTACACAATTCCTCCTTCATTTCATCAGCTGCTAACTGCTCCTGATACACAACAACCCTATATATTATAACTTGTTTTGTCAGCTTTGCTGAGAGAACATGCATTCCCACTTTCACAGTGATGTCATTTTGGTAGGATTTCTTATTTTATTTTTTAGCCGTATTCTTCCCCTGCACGACTAATGGGTGTGTTCAGCCTCTCAGAGGGAAACAAATCTGCTAGCCAAATGGCAATCAGCTGGTGAGCTAAAGCCTGAGAGCTTTAAAGTATTTGTCTAGTGAAGAGTTTACTGCAGTGCTAATCATAACACACTCATTAATTACTCATTTGGATTAAGCAGAAGGGTCAGAGGAGCCATCTTGACAATCCATGCCTATCAGTGCCCTTTTCCTGCCAATTAGTACAGAGACAATTTCAATGGCTGCAGCCTCTGCTTTTACACCTCCAGCACCACCTGCCTTTGCCCTTTATCCTGCATAGCACATTAGCCACGACTGACAGCCAGCACATGGGCTTCAGTTTCAATGTGGCACCTTGTCAGGTACAAGCAAAAAATGGATTACAGGCTAGAAAAGAATATGGACTAGAAACCAGGAAAACGCTAGTCTCCACTTCCTTCTCTGGGGTTTCTGAATGGGGGTCCTGAAGTGGATCTGTTTTTCCTTCAGCCTTTGGTACAATGAGAATGGCCATTGTAGTGATGTGATTTGTGGTCGTCAAGGCTAAACAAAAGCAGAATCCCAGATGAAAGGAGATGAACAGCTGTTCTGCTGCTATAGCACACATGGGAGAGGAAGGGTAAGAACACTGGCAGGGTGAAATGGGGGATTTCATGTCAGCTGGTTAGGTGTATAAGTTGCAAAGCAAACAGCATACCTATCCTTGCCCTTTCCAGACCAAAGAGTACATAATTATGGGTGACAACATATTTTAGTCTTGGAGGGTGTCACAAAAGCTTCTGTTCAGGTACCTCTTACAGCCCTATTTCAGGAAGCTCAGCTCTCAGCTCTGTCTGGCGTTTCCAGAGTGACTCTACTGGTTGCAGTAATATTATCCTGGATCACTGCCAATGCAACTGTTCTCCTGTTTTTCACATAAAATCTTTATGATCAAAACTTTCAGCTCTGTTCACAACCTGGATGAATTCACATTATTAGGAAAAAATAACTGGAATTTTAGGGACTTCTGATCTGCCCTTTCGACACTCCTGCAATACATACTCATTGAGCAAATTCTGGTTTCCCTTTGAAATATATATGTTCTCAAGTGGTCTCAATATTTTATTTTAAAATGTATACAAAATTAAACAACTGACAACGGAGATCCCAACCTAATCATAAATATGCTTAGACATAGTCTCTGTTAATATGTTGGCTTCTTGATCTTCCTCAGCAAGCTGGTGGGCTACCTTTGCATCTGGCCAGGACACCAAATCCAGGTAACTGCATACTGAACTTCTGATCCAACCTGTTTTAATTCACAGTCATTGCATAGTTCTCATTCAACTATCTCCCAGTTTGGATGGAAACTGTGAAGTCTCAGGTGCAACTGCTAGCAAAGCTGCCAGTTTAATGAAACTTACATTCTTTTCAAAATTTCTTCTTTAGCCACTGAGGAATATCCTCTTTTTATACGTTCCCTCAAAATCTTATGTGGACTCCAAGTTTGGGTAGAGATTAACATGAGAATTTGGGATGTACAGGAAAGGACCGTATTTTACCAGTTCTGTCTCAGGGAAATCAGTGGTTTTCTGTGTATAGCAGAAGTGGAGGAATATGGTCAGGATCAAAATAAGCTTGTGTATACGTATTTCTTTGCATGCTTTGATTAATTTCCTCTGCTTGGTGTCATGCTTTTCCCTCATATTTTCCAAACCTTGAACCTGCGTGGGTTTTAGTCATTTAAAGACCCACCTCATTCTTTTTGTTATACTTCAACAACTCAGTCACCTGAGGTATCTGAGCAAATTAATCCCAGGGTTAAACACTAGGCATGGGCCTGAAGGCATTCCTTGTAAAGTATCCTCGGCTTCAGAGTTTTTACCCCTTAGTTTCTTGTCCTTGGTTCACAAAAGGCTGTTTTAAAATAAAGTTTTCCCTCAGAAGTGGAGAAATAACTGGGTGATAAAACTTCAGCATAAATACAGAAGCCAGTGAAATTCCTTTGAGATGGGCTCTAAGGTTGTTGGCTTACCTTATTTTCCAGGAGGACTGGTGGAGTTTTGGAAAGGTTCATAGATGACCGACCGAGTGCTTGCTTTACTGCTTTTAACTAAAACTTTGATTTTAAGCTTCAAACGCCTCTTTCTTGGACACAGATAAAACCACAGTTAAAAAGCTGCAAAGCCAGATCATCATGTTTTAGAAGCAAATATACTAGCAGAAAACTACTTGCAGTATTGGCTGTGCATTTGTTAAATATGCACATACAGTTCCTTTAGGTGTTTGCAGCAGAACCATGTAGGTGCTTCTTCCTTTGGTGAAAAGAAAGAGTGCCAAGCTACTTACAGGACTCAGCTAGAGTTTGAATAATTGGGATTAAATCACAGACTAAAGACTTTGAAAAACTAATGATTCAAGAACTGCAATCAGTAAAAGAATGTATTTTGCAAACTAATAACTTGTCTGTGACTTTTTCAAGTAAAGAGAAGGAGGCTTTTCTCTAGCTATCTAAGTTCTTACTATCTAAGAACCCATTGCTCATATCTGCATCTACCATTCTTGCTGTGTCCATTCAAAGCAGTGTTTCCACTTGAACACATACAAAAACTAAAAGTCACACAGAGAAAGCATTGGCTACTTTGTAGAAACTTTTGATAAAGGTAAATCATATGCTTATGCCTATCTCATGAACTCTCCATGTTAATCAACAGAATATCACATTCAAAATGAAGCTACACCTGTTCTGTGCCACACATCTCAGAGGAAATTATGATTTAACTTTTTTAACCAGAAATGGACACGTCAGAGGCACATTAAGTGAATAATCTGCCTGTTTTCTTTGACATAGATCAACTCTATCCTTAAAAAATCACACTGCAAAATATCACTTTTGCACCTTTATCTGACAAACAGCTGGGTCACAAACTTTTTAGCAGGAAACTGAGAGGAACAGAATTTGCATCTCTTTGGATGTTAGCCTAAAAATAGTTTCCTTAAATTCAGTACATGTTTATTAAATATTTCTACTAATCAGTCTAAACATTTTTGCAAGACATTGTCAATTAGTTCACTTAGCAGCAGCTGTAATTCACAGGAATCAGGAATTTTACTGGCAGTATGCCCTGGTAGGCTTGGGATGCTGGGATACTGGTAAAGGTAACTTTATCCAGTATGAAGTCGAATTAAGTTGTGATCTTCCCTGCCACTACAAGAGAATTCCTTAGAGATGTGGGGATATATATTTTTTTTACTGCGTTTTGTGACCTGGATGAATCTCTGTTACTAGAAAGGGGAGGTGACATGCACATCCAAAGTATGGTGAAGTGGGGCTTCTAGGTCCCAGATACTCAGGTACTGCCAACCCAGGAGACATCTGAACTCACGATGTGCTTTGAGAGCTCCTCTACTGCCTGGAGTTCAGGTGCGGGCCCAGGTGATGACAACCTGAGCATCTTGGTGCCTGGCTCACACCTTAAGGCCAAACAGTTATTTGACAATGTATAAAAGTGGTCCCAGGAGTGCAGCCCTTTCCTAAAAGAAAACATTTGACCGTGACTTTCCTCTTTCTCTCAGACTCAGTGGATTATTCATTGTGTAGTCACATAGCATTCACAGGAAAGATACTCCTTTTCACTCCTTCACAAAGTTTTTACCCTCAAAGAGGGGAAAGACGTGCACTTTAAGTTTCTCAGACTTTGGTGGGACTCAAACCTGTCTCTGACCTTTTCTAGGTAAGAGGTTCTGACCACAAGCACATGAGATAGGTCATACATTAGAGTATTTAACTGAGATGAGACTTCAATGAAACAGAAGGGAAAATGCATGAAATGCTTGTGAAAGAGGAAGAAAAATGCTCTTTTTTTTCCTCACGTCTGCTGCTCACCCAACCCTTAATAAACAATTGTCGTTTTAAAAAGAAATATTTAAAGAACATTGCATTTCATTTTAAGTTTTTTAAAACATCAATTGCACATGCAAGTGAAAATGTTGCTACCACCACACTTCTATCACTACCACACTTTAAAAGAAGCTTGTTCTATGTAAGCAGCAGATGTAGACAACTACCTTTAATTAAAGGTTCTGGGCTGCAGACCACAGAAAGGAAAAAAGGGGCTTCGGCCTAAGGTAGGTTTCTGCTTGCCAGGAAGCACTGTTTAAGACACACCTTCTTCTGAAGCATTTTGTATTGGTTGGCTCTAGGCCAATTTGTCTGAGACAGTTACTATTCCAACGTATTATATAGGTAGACCAAGCATCTAGTAACTTATTACTAATAGTGAAAATAAATATATCTTGAATCATTCTAGAGATAATAACTAATTAGCAGAACTAAATAAGTAATTAACAGCTTCACTTAATAAAATTTAACCAATGAAAAATACCTCACCAGTATCATTGTTGCACATATCATTGGTGTTTTGGATTCTCTCTTGGTTGTTTTTGTTGCTTACAAACATAATGCCATGACTAGCACCATGAGATAAAACAGAAGGGCTAAGTTATTTTCTCACACTGATACCGCCAGTGTTCAATGAACACAGGTTTCCACAGTTCCTGAGTTACGGGCCATGAATGAATTCACCCAAGGAAGGGAAAGAAGAGCATTAACAGCCCAAATTTTCTGTATTTTTCAGTCTCTGTGCACAGGCCCACAACTCTCTACCAGTCTAACTGGTGTGATGCCCCAGTCTGAGCTCCCTACTTTTGGCACTGCCAGGCTCTGACTTCTTGGGCGCTTGTGGGAACCTCGTTCTGTGGGAGCAGATTCTAGACTTATTGCCACAGACCAAACTTGTGCCAACAGCAGCTGATGTGAACACAGGGTAAATTTGACCCGTTATAACTTGATTGACCTCACGTGAATACCTCATTCAAGTAACTCAAGAAAAGCTATTCAGCACTTTAAAGGCCAGAGGTTTAATCCCCTTAAGTTGCTCTGGATAAATGTACATGGCTAAAAAAGTTTATATACCTGACCTAGAACAGATGGTGTGTATCAATAGTATACAGATTTTCTAGACACTTCATATTTTTACACTGATGTGCATGAGCATTTTTACTTTTTTAGATGCTAGATGCCTACCTAATAGTAGTAGACCAGGGTATGTTTGAGGGAGAAAGAGACAAGGCATGGGTCTGTTTTACTTTGTCTAAACATTAGGCTTCTATTGAAGCCATTTAGCAAGTCCTTTCAGCTTAATAAGACTGCTGACTTTCAGTGTCAATAACTCAATAACAGGCAGGAGTGTATAGCTAAATATACATCTGTTTTTACAGGCAGGCAGGGTGGGGCATCAATGAATTGCATTTTCAGGTGCTTATCTTTAGAGCACTTAACCACCCATTCTCCAAACCACCACTGTATTCTCCTCTGGAGACTTCACATCCTCTGTAGACTTCAAAAATACTTTGAATCAGTCCTTAAAAGCTAGCTGAGATGAGTTGCTTTAAAAATATGGTTGAAAACTACATATTCTATGCATTCAGCAAGATACAGAAGTGCAAGACTAGTGATAATGTAGTTTTGGGGAAAGATTGTTAAAGGCAGTTAGTGCAGAGTGCTTATATTTTCCTCTGGTAGATGTCCCATACATAGGGGTACTGGATGATGTACAGAGAGAAGCATGGGCAAACTCTAGAATAAGTAAATATCTGACCTGCACTCAAAAATAACTCTAAATACAGACTTAAATTTTAGGAAGCAAAACTGTAAAAGAAATTTCATTCTCTTAAACTTTGTATCTCAAACTTAGTGTTCAGACAAGAGGTGTACGAACCTCTCCCTCTCGTCCCCTTTCTTTGCTGTGTGCTGGGTAACTAGCTGTACACTGCTCTTATTTTACCCTGCTTTCTTTGCAGAAAGGCTGTGAGACTCGCACATCGTCCTTCCATCACTGAACAGTCTGGTGTACCATTAATCAGGTCAGCCAATCAGCATGCAGAGATTAGCATAATGTACAGACACACTTAATCAGGTCTACTATACAGTTAATCATGTGTATGCTAATAGTTATGGAGGATTAACCATTTAGGACACTGGCTTTCTGTTCTCATTGGCTGTGTTTCCTACCTGTTAACTTTCCCTTTCTTATTTTGTTTGGGTTATTTTCCCCTGCTTATTACTCCCACCCAAAATGGTGACTGCTGAAAGTGTTTCTGTAAGGCTGCCTGTATAATTAAGGATATATTTAAATAATGGGAAAAAAAACCCAAAATTGTGGGCAGATTCAAATGTTGGGTTCACAAACTGATCTCAGACTGATAAAAATATTAATTTTTATGGAAAAGGACTATACATGACTTTGCTTCCTCAGAAAGTGTTCTTGATCTCAAGAGCTATGAATACAAATTACAATTTAATCACCAAACTATGTTAATTTCCAAGATAGATTTTTAATTCGTGAACTAACTTTGGCAAAGGATCTGAATGTATTCACTTTTGGTAATCAAAAGCAAAACACAGCAATAAGATTCTTTGACTATTCATTGGAAATTGGTAGAGAGAGAACAAGTAGGAGCCAAAAGTAATCCCTCAAGCCACCCTGTAATTGAGTGTTTGCATATAGTCAGGGCTATCAATGCAAGGGCTGAAGGATTCAGTCAGAAGGAAGGGTGGAGTGGTTAGGAGAAAGGGTGGGGGGAGAGGCTGAATGAGAGGCACAGAAAAAATGAGCCTGCCAGTGGTTAATTGAGCATATAGATTCCTAATGTGTCAGGCACTACCCTCTCAGATGAAGGATGACACTTTTTAGGACGCATCTTCCTTTGTTACCATTTTAAGACTAATGAAGCCTGCAATTCATAAACCTGATGCTGGGCACTTATTTGCTGCCAGGGCAATCAGTACAGCAGAAGACTATAACTTTGTGCATACAGTTTTTAAATATATGCTTTTTGGGCATAAAGCACAGTAACGTGGTGTAAACAGTTGTGGCTCTACATAACATTTCTAGAAGGGAAAAATAATTTGCAAATGCAAGAATGTATTACCCAGATACCCATCATGTAGCTAATTTTTAAAATCATATAGTCTTACATGTTTAAGAGAACATTTTTGTATTTTTTTCTTCTTTCCTTTTTTCTTTTTTTTTCTTTTTTAAGTGAACCAGGCCTGTTTACTTTTATAGTCTCTACACAGCAAGGCTCCTTTATACAAAAGTTGTGGGTTTTTTCCCCTGCCTTCAGGTCACTTGTTAATGAGCTGAGCACTGGGAGAGGATGCAAGCGATTACAATGGGATACAGGCAGAGAGATTTCCTTTATGTCTCCATAGAATTATGAAAGTGAGTAAGAGAAAGAAGTGATGTTTATCAGCAGTCCACAGAGATGCTTTTCTTTGGAGGTTGACAAGAGCACCTTACAACCAGTTGGACAGAAATTGGGTGCCAGTCAGAGGAGGGCTGGGACCCACCTCAGCCCCAGCTTGTGTAGTCTCTGACCTCCTTAACCTCTGCAGGGCTTCCTTTATGAGTGTTCCCAGCCAGATGGTCAAGTCATCAAACCTTTATGAGCACAAACTCTTTTTACCACTTCACAGTTTCTTCCAGCCTAAAAGCAGGGAGGGTAGATATGTGAGGAAAAGAAGCTAAAAGGTGTTAAAGATAAAAACAAGACATAGGGGTGCCTTCTTTCTGGATTAGTAACTTAGTGTGATGTCTATGGTTTTGGTGCTGCCTGCCTTTGTTGATGTTATTATGAATGTGTTTAGATCTCCCAGTACAAAACACTTAAATGGAAAAGCATAGAATTGTTTTCCACTATACACATTGGTTTTATTATACTACTATATGAGCATTTAGATTTTTTGTTTTTAACCCTCTTCTGTTTCTGATTATTTGGGACATTTTTAATCCATTTGGTTTTGGTAGGTTAAAACTGCAAAAGATCGCTGCTCTGGTTTCAGAGGTCTGATCTATAGTGGGAGAGAATGTTACCTACCTTCATTGGCAATAGGTGACTTAAATTACATGAGGCCTGAGCCCAGCAAAGTGACCTTGTTAACTTTATGAGAACTACACTCCTGTTTCCACCTGCATCCCAGGGAAACAACCTCACTTATGAGGAAGTCAATTTCCAAGCACTCCTCCAGGAGGAAAGTTAACTCAGTCACCGATTCCTGGATTTAAGGGTTACACTTTTCCAATTAGAGAACACACACAGAACAGCAAAACGTGTAAAACTGCAACATTGCCAAGACATGCTATAACCATCCTTTGATGCACAGAGCTAATTTTAGAACCTTTGAAATCAATTCTTATCACTAGCAGGTAAAGTAAAAAATAGAAGACCCATGAATCTGGGTGAGGTCAGACTCCTTTACAGGTTCAGGTTGATTGGTTTGCAATAAAACCACTGAGATCTGCTAGTTTTTAATGAGCTTTTCTCTGAAGAGGTGAACTTGTATTTTCACTGGGGGTTGTTCTTGAGGGTGTGTTTCACGTGTCTCTCTCAAGCATTGCCTCTAGACCTTGCTGGTTTCCCACACTAAAAATCATCAGGTGAGTTGATGGTTGTTCACCAAGGTACAATATATTATATCAGACCTTACAGCAAGACTGCCTTAGTGAGAGAAGGGCAACACTCCTTGGATGGTGCTCATTTTCTGTACAGTTGATTTCACTTGCAGATGAGGCAGCCATAATAAACAATTCTAGCAAAGGATCTATCCTCTCTACTTGTGAAAAGGGATTTTGACTCAGGGGGCAGTGAATTTCTTTTGAGGAGAAGGTAAGTAGTATGTACTGTGGAAATTTACTTTGCCACTTTGCTGTAGGAATAATAGATACCTAGATGAGACTGAAAACTGTTCAAGAAACAGAAAATTTCACCTTAACTACAGATGAGATGTACCTTGTAGAAGTGTTGTTTCCAGAAACTAATACTAGATATACAGTTTTGGTTCAACTTCTGTTATTGTTCTTTTTTTAGATTTCAGGTGCTGTATGTTTAAGTATTTTTTATCTTCTGTTATGTTAGGAAGACGTAAAGGGTCTCTTTTTCTGTCTTCCCGTGATACCACTAGTAGATACGTAGAGCTGCCCTAGGAAAATTCAGTGTAACACTGGCAAATTTAGTCTTCTCACCTTCTTGCAGATTGTTTTATGGGTTTCTATGAAGATTATTTTTGAATCTGAAATTTGTTTAATATGTAGCAAATACATATTTTCTAACAGGGTTGACAAGACGAAGCACAAATCTAGCATAAATAGTATTGATTTTTAAAATGTAAGCATCTCGTTAGAGAGTGTATTTTGCAGTGCTCACCAAACTGTAGGCTGGGGCCTGGAAGATGCTAAGAAAATCAAACACAATATAATTTGAGTAAATGGCTTAAAAACTCTAAAGTTCATGTTGAAACAGTATTTTTAATATAGATTCATTACAGCCATCTGGATTAAGTTAATGTGTTTGAAAGTTGTATAAATGTTCATAGAATATCAACATGTCCACACTTACACTATAGATGGTTGACATTGGATACCTACTTTCATCTTTTCTTGATAAATCATCCTCGCTTGTCCCCCACCCCCACAACATGTCTTGGTTTTTGTTGTGTTTTTTTTTTCTTAAGAGGAAAGCAACTGTCCAGACACACATAGTGCATTTTTTTTCAAAAACATTAAGCATGGGATGGCAGAACCTAAGAAATTCAGAGTTAAGTCTAAAACTCTGTCCTTAACTCACCCCGCTGTGCTTAGGTATTATAGCACATATGGTATGAACCCCCCACTGCTCTGAGGCCCCCTGATTAAGTGCTGCAATACTGTACCTAGACACAATGTGGTGACTTAAGGAGAGAATTTCAGCTTTAACTCTGAATGTCCTGGTTCATGTGAGACTGTTAATGTTATTAGAACATAAAGTGGGTGGTTTAATACCTTATATATGGTGCTTAAAGTCAGCAGCAGCTGCCAGGGACTGGGTTCCTGCACTGTTTTTTGCTGGGGGGAGGGGAAATCGGTTGTTTTCCTTGCAGTAAAAATAGAGCACGAGACCTCTTTCTAAATTAAAAGAAAGTTTTATTCACTGTGGATGAGCTACAAGAAAGTAGTGCAATCAGCAAAACAGAAACAAACTTGGGATACAAAACTGTATCCTTTGACAGTCTCAGCAGACACTAACAACGTTTTTGCTATAGTGAACAAAGACTGAGCTTGTTCTTTGGTCTTTGCATTTTTCTTCTCATTTAACGCTACTTGTCTGGTAACATCTTACAAGATATCCCTAGCGTTTGGCAAAATCTTAGGGTCCTGACCTCAAACATTTTATGGATGCTACTCGTAAATGCAACAGCAGTTTGAACAAAGAAACAAGTAAAAAGCAAGTAAAGCCATAAGAATATAGCCACCAATTTTTTGATAACACAGTTTCTAAGTCTGAAATGTTTACTTGTGCAAACTTGTTTCACAAGTGGGCTAATTTTACTGTCTATTTGCAGAAGAAGATGTTATTTAGTGCTAGGTTATTACCAACGCAATTTCACTAACTGAAGACAGGTAAATAGACTTGGAAGAGTTTTCCACAGTAAGGAAGCAAATATCAGAGCCTTCTCCTTACTTGGTAAATAAGAAAGATTCAGATGTGAAGGATTCAAGTAAATAGAGAGTCAAATGTGGTACTTCCAGTTTATTGATCAGAGGCAATTCCTAAGAAGTGTTAGGCTGTCAGAAGTGTGCAGCTCATAAGGCATGTTAAAGTACAAATAAGCTGTATCCCAGAAATAAAGGAAGGGTTTGCTAGAACTCCTTTCTTCCTTAGTTTGGATATACACATTTTTCCTAAATCTTGGTCTATAGGGTGCAGAGGAGTGGGACACCCTGGCAGCTAGTTGTTGCATTGGCTTGGGAGTCTAAGGACATCAGCTTAAAGCAAGCAGGTCCCAAAGCATTTCAGTGTGTGGTGACTGTGTCCTAAAGTCCTTGTTTAGAATTGGCTCTGTGTGTGTGTGAGCGTGTACATAATTTTCTTCCTCTGTGTCATCTGCCCCAAGTGCACCTTCAGGATGTTCACTTATAATTCATTTGCAAACAAAGCTGCTGTTGATATGTGCTTGTTTGCTGGCTGAGGTAGGGAGAAATGGAGAAATTCAAACTATTTCCCTTCCATTCTTTCACTTCTTCCATGGGCATCTAAGGATAACTCCAAGTTATGCAGGTACTCATCACACACACACCCTCAGCAGAAAGTTTTACCTTCTACCACCCTGATATGTCCCTTCCAATATTTATGTGGTGCGTGCATGGGGTCTATGTTTTCCTACTGAGGTTTTCTGGCAAGTGCAGCAATCCCCACAGGAGTCTGCACTCACACTTCTAAAGGGCTCTGAATTGGTTTGGGGGGGGCAGAGGTCTTTTCTATGTGTGAGAAAGCAATGTTTGTTGCAAAAAACTTGAGGAGCCTAGGTAACTGACGGGGGAAAAAAAGTATATTTACATTCTTCTTATTAAAAAGGTGTTTAAATGGATATTTCTAATAAAATTAGAGATTTGTGAGTCACAGAGGTATGCTATAACACTAACACATGCACGCTGAGAGTGGTTGGAGAGGGTAAACAGGATAAGATTGGTTGAGTTTTGCAGATTATGCTTAGAAATACAAAATGGAAGTATTGTAATAATATATATGAAAACAAAGGAATACGTTGTTCATTTGTCTTTGGGAAATACCTGCAGAGAGCAAGAAGTTAAAGAGGTATGGGGTGGGGGATGGGGCCGAGAAGGTTTGAGTTGCACCTGTGGGGCTTTATTAGGTTTCTGGCTCACCAATTTACTCCTGCGTGGCCTGGATCCTTCACACTGGGATAAATTTCATGTTATGAAGACGAATGGAAATGAAGAGCTGTGTAATTATTAGTTTTGCTGTGAGCCGATCAATCATCTGGGATGAACTGCTCACAGAGGTCACGCATGACCTTTCGGCAGGAGCGTCGCTGGCACGGTGGCCGCAGTTTGCTGGCAGCAGCCATCCCCCTCTGCCTGCATTATCACAAGCCTGGCAGCACTAAAAGGCGGGCCTGCATTCCTTGTCACTGGGACTCTTATAATTATGACAAATGACTAAATGTGTTATTTTCAGCAAAGAAATGGCAGTCAAAAGGGGTACTTAGGGTTTGTAAGAGGTGATGGCTGACGTGGCTTTGAAGGCTTTTCCTTTTCTTGACTTAGTGCAGACTGAATCATACATGGCCACCCCACTGGTAGCTGAGCAGCGTGTGAAACCCATTTCACACGTCTGCGCTGCCTCACAGCTGTGATGCCCTCTTTTCATCCCTGACAAAACCAGAGCCTGTGGCTGCTGCCTCTTCAAAACAGGCACATGGTTTGGTGGGGGAAACTGCTGGCTTTGTTTTAATAGGGATGAATGGGAAATCCCAAACACTGAAGTGTATTTTGCTAGAGTATAGGAGGTGGGGGGGAGAGCAAACAAAGCCCGATAGGAAATGTAGTCCAAATGGCATTTTTGACACGAGAGCAAGCTTCTCCATCCATAAAGACAATGGAGATGGGAGTAGTAAAATGTATGAGAAAAAAGCCATGCCCATGCACGTGTCTGCAGTCATTTGAAAAAAAACCGAACATCAGCAACATGTTTAGTGCCTGAATCTTGTAAATAGTCCAGAAATTTCCCCTTACATTACTGCAAGTCTCAACACTAAATGTTCCAGAGACAGCTTAAAAAATAGATAGGTCAGGGGTTTGAAGCTGAGCATGAGATAAATATTACTACATTATATTAATGTGTGAGTTAATAGTACAGGATGGAGGAAGGACTGTAAATGCATGTCTTGTACCATGGGAAATAAGGACTAAACTAGCTTTTAGACTTAATTTGGTGCTTTGTCTGCCTTAAACTGACACAACAGTACTGCTATTGATATTTACAGGTATGGATCCTGTTTCATTCCCTTAGCTAAAATGATACGTACAAAATCTGAAGTAATGCTTATTTACAGAATCTGAAGTTAAAACGCTAGATGCTTCTTTAAACAGAAAAAAACTACTTTCTGCTTTTTTTTTTTAATTTTTTTTTTAAACTTTGTTCAGGGACCCACTGTATTTTGTCCATTCACAAACAGTATCAGGCAACAGAAATAGTGAATCTGCCCTCTCACAGTTTGTTTTGTTGTCACTAGAGGTTGTGTAATTTGGATTGCATGACTTGGACAAGGGTAAGTATTTAGATGCTTTTCAGCTTTCATCACAGTGATGAAATCTCTAAAAAATCAGCCTGGTGGACAGACTCTGTTTCCTGAAAGATTTGTCCCAGCAACAGAGATCAGATAACCTAATGACATGTCATACAGCACAGCTAATGCCCAGCAAGAAAATCCAGTTCCTGGACATGTGCTACCTGGCTTATTGCGCTTTGGATCATCTCTTTTTCATGGCTTTTCCTGGCTCACCTGAAGTAGCACAGCTGGGCAGCTGGCATGCCCTGTGCTTTGCACAGCAGTGGCACAGGTACAGTTTGCCCCGCATTGCACGGATGTTGGATTCCTAATTCTCCAGTCAGCTGGCAGCAGAGGAGCTGCTGAAGACCCATGATAGAAGTGACAGGAAAAGAGGGCTATTTACCCTTTTTCCTACCCCCTGCCTTTGCCTCATTTCTATTTGATTATGGGCCCATTTGCAAAGCTGGGCCCCTGGGCAGAGGGCTTGGATTACAAACAGCTTGACAGTGACACTAATTTCATATGCCTGCTGCCTCATCCTGTGTCTGTAAGGTCACCTGTTACATCTAGCAGTTATGATGGAATATTTTTCTGGTAGCTTATTCAACTTATGAGTTATCACTTGGTAATGGGTCCAGATGGGCTCAACAAAGTCTTAACCATCCTATTCCACAAGGTAAAATAAGGCCTGGTCAAAAACTTGTTACTTTTACTCGTTGGCGACAGATTTCAGGTAACTTCAGTGGAAATGCAGACATAGGTTAATACTCTTTATTACTAAATTCTGTGAACACTTTAGGTTGTCTTCTTGCTTTTCTTTCATAGGGATTATCAGCGTATGAGATCTTGATGAGAAAAGAAATAAACATTTGCAGTGTGGAAAATTTTAATAACCTATTCTCTTCACACTTTTCATACGTTTTGTACTCTACATTTTCATTAATTCTCCTAAATCATATGGGCTACAGAAATCACTTTCCTACAAACTTACTTCAACATTTATATTACCATGGTTTTATTACTGCTGTTACAGCTTTCTCTTTCTTGCACTCAGATTCTAAACAACACACTTCTGAACAACAATTAAGCAAAAGTATTAAGTTTTGGGGTCATAAACAGCAAATAAGATCACTGTAGCCTTTAAATAAGTAACTTACTTTAAGTGAGGGGCTATTTGACATGCTTATAACTGATTTATATACCAAAAAAAAAAAAATGGGAGCTTAAGGTTTCCCTATTTGTCTCTCTCTCAGAACTTTAAAAGAAAGTCAACAAAAAGTTAACAGAACAAAAACCAACCTTCAAATAGTGACAAAACAGTTTTTATTGCATGTCCAAAGTGATTGATGGGAGCTCTGTATGGACCAACCTGTGTCCTTGCTAGTAAGTTTGCTCTCCTTGCAGAGCAGGTTGGGTCCACGCAGTCTGCCTATTGGGAAGGGTCCCTAGTTCATGTTCCCAAGCCATATTTCAGAGGGTTTTAAGTCGATGCTAGTTAGCCTGGGCCAAAATCTTTCAAGGGACTGTGCTAAGGATTAATATCTGTCACTAGCAACTAGGAATCTTCCTTGCTGCTCTTTAATTTACTAAGATAAGACAAGTCCCATGCATGTCAAGGCCTTTTTGGCAATCTTGTAAGTACACATTCATCTCACCAACTGCACACAAGTGCCACAAGTGACCATTTTATTCCCCGAAGACCCTCGTACTCAGTGCAGAACATTGGCATCTCCAGGTGGGTGATCACACTGTGGCGGTGCCTATGGACTGTACAGACTATGTCTGTACGTTGACAATAAATTAAAATTAACCCCAAACTCAAAGACTTTTTTTTTTTAAAAAAAAAAAAAAAAAAAGGCAGGTCTCAGACCATGCCATTTTCTTATTTCTAGGTTGATCCCCATGGCAATTGAAGAAGCTGGGTTGACAGCTCTGTGGCTTCAATGCCTTCTGATTTTTCATTTGCACATTATTGTTTCTTATTTTTATTTAATGGGGTATCTGTTTAACTCTGTTTTCTCTGATAATGATATTTTGAAGGAAAACACTCAGATCATTTTTTTGTTTCCTTCAAAAAAGTCCAAAAACGTAACACTCACCCAGAATATAATAACTTAATTTCAGAAGGAAATTGATTTCCAAAATTCCTCTTAAATACAGTGTTTGAATCTTCCCATTCTATTTATGTTTTAATTTTTCCTAGATTGCATTTTTCAGTTACGTGTTCATTGTGTGCTTTCAGCATTAGGAGAATCCATTACATTTTCATTTCTAAATTCTGAGAATTCAAACCCTTTTCGAACTTCACTCTTAAATATAATAAGAGAAGGAAAGAAAGAGACACACTTTAAAGCAGTTTTTTAACCTCCAGAAAGTCTTGGAAATATCATGCTCTCTGTCTGTTCCAAAGCCCAATCCCTAATTTCAGCACGCTCACAGTAAATAGGAAGCCTATTAAGTAAATGACAGATAGTTTTTGAGGGTTTTTTCTTTTGCCAGAGTTTACAGCTGTAGCGAACAGTTTGATGCAGCTCTAATTTCTAATTATGACATACTGGGAGTGGAGGAGGTTGTCAGTTTTGCTTGTTCCTTGGTGGGAGACAGAATGATTTCATACTTTGTGCTGCCAACCAATTCATCCTCCTCTATTGCAAAGCTAAGAATAATCACTGCATATTACTTGATAAACAGATGTGATCAGTATTTCAGAATTGCTACTAGCTTGTCATCAACACGACCAACCAACAGCCCAAGAAAATAAATACTAGCCCAATTCAAGATATGTGTATACCAATGCTTTTTATTTTGGGGAATGAACTCAATGAGCTTTATTATAATCTGTTGCTGTGTTGGACAAGTTATTTAGGATAAACGTGTCTTTTTCTGTCTTCAGCTTCTACCAAATCAGTTATTACAAAGACAAAATGGGGTGGGGGGATTGGACCTGTGGCATGCCTTTAATGAAAACTGAAATTGCTAAAGTGTTTTCAGCACACTTCTTAATTCAGAAGAAGTGATCCTAATGTTAGAAGAGGGATGCTGAAGCAAGAACAGTTTTGTTTGCTAATGCAAACAGATGTGGGGATAAACTATTGAAACTAACAAGTGTATTTAATTCCCTTCAAACATGGAGGGCTAAAGGCTGAAATTATATAAAAGGGACTCTTGAAGTGGACCAGCTGCCCAAGCCTTTTAAGTAGTCTGTACCAGCATCTTCCCCCATTTGTCCTGCTGATTATTGCTTGATTGATGAGCTGGTGTGTGCAAAGTGACCACCTGAAAGTTCTGCAGGCTTTAAGAGCTTGGTCAGTGTGTATTTGACCCTTAGAGGCCATGGATCAAATATCAGGGTTATATGCATTTCAATAACTTTGTTTTGATACTTGAAGGGGAAAAAAAATTATTCACACTAGGGGGAACGAAGGAGATTAAATATTTATGCTTGAGAGCATCTCTGAAAGGATCTCAAGTGACTGCTGTCACCAGCCTCCTGGTCAACTTTTCTTAGCTTGAGCCCCTTCGTCTTTTCATCTCAGAAGGGTAAAATATATATTATTGTGAAGAAGAATAGCAGAAAAGCTTTTGTAGCAGACTGTGAAGGGATTTTCAGTGAGTGGCCCCTTTTGAGGGAGGAATGGAGGTTTCCTGAGAAATGGGTATTCCACACTGTAACCTGACTCAACAGGGCTCTGAGATGAGCAATAACTACTCAGAACAGGGCAAAAGTTTCATTTTCTGCAACTTCACACACAGCAGATTAAATAAAAGAAGCCTATCAGTCCCCACCCCTGCCTGGAAATAAAAATTAACGAGGAAATTGGGAAATTTTAAAGCAGTTCTTATGTAATTAACACTTTTTTTTCCAAAAAAAATTCTGTTTTCTCAAACAATTGTTGTGATGTGGAAAAGATTAAAAAGGAAACAAAAAGATTCATATGTGAATAACACATTCCTTGTGATTAATGTCACCCACAAATTTCAGAGCATTGATAGTGAAATTCATAAAATCTGAATTTGCTGAACTATTACCCACAAAAATACACTTGGCTTGTATGCTAAGAAAAAATGCATGTATTTAAGAAAATCCCTAAGTTTTTTGAGATTTATTTTTCATAGTTTAATGTTGGAAGATGATCTCTTGGATCGCAATGAGTGAAAATGTATGTTTATACAAAAATGTATTTCAGTAGCAGCATACGTTTCACTCTAATTTTGTAGAGGCTTTTCTTCTGAGCGATTGCATCTTATGACTAAGAGTAAAACAGATTGTTACATAAGACATGTAATCTACACTTTCATATACATTTTAATATGGTGTGCATGAATACAAAACCAGTTCACTCTATAGAAATTGTATGTAGATGTTTAACCCACACACAGAATTGAGTGAGATAATTAGCACAAATGTCACATGCACAACTCCCCTCTTGCCCCTCATTTCCCTCCCTTACCCCACCAAAAAACCTCCCAGCCTCTAAGCAAGCCAGAATAAGGACAAGATTCTTGTGTAGCACCCTTATTCTGGCAAGAAAGCTAATGTCATTGGTTACTTGTGGAAATAAAAGTAAGAGTGTGGTTGAATTTCATCCCTGTCTATTTTGACTTGAGCATTGTATATCCCTGTACTGGGTGTGCCAGCTGGCTGTGAAGGGTGATCCATCCGTATTCAATGCATCGCAGAAGTTGCTTCTGTGCCAGCAATTAACCTGATACTAATTTAGGGAACTGCTTGCAATTTGACTTGATGGAAGATTCAAAGGCCCACTTGCATCACAGGGATTATGGATATTTTATTAGTTAACCATCCTTTTTGTTTCAAATCTGCGTGGAATAGCCTGAATTTGTTTTCCAGGCCTTAAGTCATTTTTATGACTCTTTTCTGAACCTTTTCAAATTGATCAGCCTACTTTTGAAGTGGATTTAGCAGGATATGCTGGTAATGGCCTGCCAAAGCATAAGTCCCTTGCCTACTTGTGTTTAAAGCCTACCTTTTCCCACCTCTCCCTTCCTCTATGTTTCACACTGTGGATTTGCATTTACCATTGGAATCATGCAGCTGAACAGAGAATATCTCTATTATGACCAACTCTTGTCTAATATAATCTCCAGACCTTTTTCAGTATTTTTTTTTCTTCCAGGTTTAGATTTTTTAAAAACTGATAGGATTATCTTGCTCTGCAATGTGCCAGAATTTACTGAGTCCATATTAATAGTTCCTATCATTCCTTAGCCAATTTTTATAAGGCTTTTGGATGAACTTTGTGCAGAACCTCAAAATTTAAAATATTTTTATTTTGTAAGAAATTGTTAGCACACTTAGAAAACAGGAAAACAGAAAATATTGCCTTATTTTATAAGAAATTATGATATCACTACTTTTCATTTTTTAAAAAACAGAAGCATACACATTTGCAATCCAGAATTTTGCCTTTTCTGCACTCAGATAGGGAAACTTCCCATCACTTTCTATAACAATGTATTGCACTGTTGTATCCTATATATTAAAATGCTGTGCGGCCATTACTGCTTGACTTCCTTGTTTTCTCTCCTGTCCCTCCCCCTATTTCTAGTATATTTTAAAATGTTACTTTTTCACCTTTTGTCTGATGGGATAATTTAAAATGAAGCAGATTTCCTGTAAGATTTCAGTATCGAGCAGTTTGAAAAGCCCAGTGTTGCATAATCAAACAATTTCCAGTTTTACCATCATTACATATCTGTTTTCCTTTTCCACTCTATTTTACTCATAGCTGCTTTCAGCTTTGGCAATTATCCCTTTCGAAGTACCACACATACTTCTAGTTTACAGTTATACTTACATCCGCATATACTGTTGGACAGTAATGGATTTTGTGCGTAGATCACTACAGACTATTTCTTTAATATATGCTTTCCTTGGCCTTCAGGAGTTTGTTTCCTTGGCTTCTTAATTTATGATGTATCAACTTACATTAAATCATGACCTTGCTTGACACTATGCATCATAAATGTTGAACTCTTTTAATGAGTGTGTTTGTGGTATGATCAATTTGGATAATCCATCTTGAACTGAAAAGGAATGAACACAGAATAAATTCTTGAGCCTATTTAACATTTAAATCTAATTCAAAAAGGGGGCAATATGCTTTGACATATAAAAATCTAGCACAGTCCTCCAAGTCAGGGTATTACTGCATGGAAGATGTAATAAATTCACATATAAGTGTCCCAAGAACATGCAGTGTTGCAAAGCAGGTAACTTCTGCTGCTATGAAATTCTGAGTGTAGTTATTGAGATGGATGACAGTTTATTATGCTTGTCATGAAGTCCAATATAACAGATTGTGTTTGAATTAGACCTTGTATTAGTGGACATCTGATGTTAGAAAAAACATTTGTATTTTAGGTAGTTACGGCCCAAAGGCCCAAACCGTATGATGATTTGCAAATGAAAATGATAATGTTTGTTTGCGTTGAGCTGCAAGACACTGACTCAGTACAGACCACCAGGATGTTCACATGGGTTTTCTCATTTCTATGATCTGAATTCAGTCCAGGCCTGTAATGGCAACAAGTGCTGACTATTGCAAGCATCCACGCTAGCATCAGTTTAATTACAAATTTTGGTAGGTTAGATATTGTCTCTAGAATGGTATATACCACCAGACTCCTTACCCTTGTGAGGAGAGAAAACAGCTTCACACTGTCACTGCTCCACATCAGGGCAAGGAGAGACTCTAACTTGACCAGATCAGTGCAAAAGTCGTTGACTGACTGAGTCGATGTATTTTATCTTTAAAACCCACATGCAGAAGGCTACAGCTAGAGGCATTCAAATGGTGAATATTTTATTATTTTGCTCAATTAGGTGATCAAAAACCATCCTTTCTGCAAGACTACTGCTTCTCACAGATGTCCTCATTGGAAGACCAGCCTTCCCTCTTTTCTGTACTAGTATGCTTAAGGCCAAATTAAATGGCATTTCTCCTGTAGAAGGGATGATTTAAGCATTCGCTATTTAATCAGCCCCATAATTGCCTGTATGCCGTGTCAGCACAATTGTTGGCTCAGTCCTTGCCCAACTAACAATCTACAGAAGAGGAAGTAATCTCTTTTGGGGCAGTTGTATTCCCTGAGCTACTTCGCCATGTAACAGAGCAGTGTGGCCCAGTGGAGCCAGTGGGTAGAAAAGAGGATCTGGTACTGTTGATGACTGCAGATTTCTTAAATAGGGCTATGCAGTATTGTGACCAAATATGTAACCTCAGCCTGAATAAATGTGGAGGCCTGTGGAAAAGATGCTACATATCCTGCTTAAAATAGCTTAAAATAGCATTCTGAATAATTCTTCAATTTCTCTGGTCATCCTGCACTTCTCCAAGAGTTCGGAAATACGGAGGATATTTTAAACTCTAATGAAATGTACTGCTCCCAGTGAAATGCATTAACAACATTACACAGCAGTTTTGGGGAGCTGGAAGAGTGAGTTATCCAATTGAGACTACAGAGAGAATTTCAACAGACACAATGTAATCACCCAGGCTGGAGTTTGGCCAGGACACCAGGATTAACACTCTGAGGCACGCTGCAAGGGCCTTGGGAATGGATCTTCTTTAAACTTGGATTTCATCTGGAAAATAGAAAACTTCTGCAGCGCTGTCAGTCAGACCTGCTGGGAGGAAAGAGGACTGCCTCACGAATCATCACCTCTGCTTCCTGCAGCAGCAAGACTTTTCTTGGCAGTTTGACCAAAGTACTAAGCCTAAACCTACTTAGTGAATGAAATTGGGGGGACATAGGCCAAGGCAACATAAAGTATGGTTAAAATCCTCCATACCGCTTCTAGTTTACATGTACTTTTTTAGAGAGGATGAAGAACACAATTCACTAAGCATAGTGAATGCTCTTGAGTAATACCATGGAGGGAATCCTGGTACTATTGAAGTCAGTAGGAATGTGTCAAAAGACTGAACTCGAGCAGGGTCAAAGCTTGGTGTGTTTGTAGATGACTTTATTTTCAAAGAGGTTTCTTCAGTGTTGCATATATATTGTGCAAAGGAATATATGTAAGTGGAAAGTGGATTACCCAAATCTGCTGACATTTGTGCCCATGCATGAGGATCTTAGATGTCTAATTTTGTACGACCAGTTCAAGACAGCAGCTTTGAATTTCCCTGAATATTCCCAATAAGGTATGTGCTACAGACAAAGGAAACAGTCTGTCTCCAAAATTTTTGAGGGGATAAGTCTTGTCTTCTGTGCTGTGATGCAGAAACCCTCTGAAAGAATGAGTAGGAGTTTTTTGTCTGTTTGTTTGGGGTGGGTGTTTTGTTGGGTTTGGGGGGTTTTTAAATTTTATTTTGTGTGCAGTGGCATGTTTAATGAGAAGCACATCTTGTCACACCTTTAGGGATACGACATATGAGTATAGGCCAATACTGCTGCCAGGTAGAAGCCATAGTGGTAGGATCCTTCTCCCCAGGCTCTTTCATTCCTCACAGAGCTCAGGAACACAGAGGGATGTATGCAAGCTGAGTCTGCCCATGGGGTCTGTGTCCTAGTAGGCAGAATAGGGTTGAATTGTGCTGGGAAAAAATACACATTTATTACTTTAGATATCACTTCAGGTGAATGATCTGGGCTCAAGTAGTGGCACCATTTCTTGAGGCATTGCTTTGTGTATGTACCATGCAAGAAAACTGCAGTATCCCTATTTCTGAGATCCTGATATCATTTGCATGATCATTGCAACTGGAGCTTGCTTGGCTTCTTTGTGCTAACCACCATAGAAGCATATATTGAATGACATCTGCTGCATTGTGCAATGCAATGTAAGATATCAGATCTAGTTTGGATATAATTGCATTTGAATGGCATTTTTTCTGGACTAGTTTGCCCACCTGCGAAGCCGTTTGTTCAGAGTTGGCACAAGCATCCCTCTCCATCACTACATTGTATCATCTATATGCACCTGAAGAGACAGCCTGTGCCCTGTGGGGCCCTCATTCTGGTGGGTGTGCTCCAAGTATGAGAAAGTCCTGCACTATTTTCTCTGTTCGATGGTAAATTACAATATTTTCATGGCAACCATCATATGTGATAAACTTTGAGAGAGATGTGAACTACAGTGCAACAAAAACTAGCTACTGTTGGTCTCGTGCAGCATCTTTTAATCTGTACCATGCTTTTTAACCTCGGGGAAAGAGTACTCTGAGGACCCAAACCAGAAAAGGGCTTATCTTGTACTAAGAAAATCTTCTTAATGTTTGTGCTTTAATTCCATCATAGTCAAACACTAGCTTAGGTGGCAAGTTGTATACACACTATGTGTATCAAGGCCTAAGTACTGGGTGGTGCTATGCTACACGCTTGTGTACAGTACCCACTGGCCAGTAAATGAATGTTAAAGCTTCACCTCTGTAATTGTAACCTTTCAACTCATACATATTCACAGCTGCTAATTCCACTTATGTGTCTGTGTTGTAATGCTACATCATCACATACCTGAGACCATCATGCACCATGATCTGTTACCATTCATCGCTGGAAGATCTCCCCCTTTAAACTCACTGACTGGATTTATTTCAGCTGCCTGAGATTTGCTGTTATGTGTACAAACCAAAATGTTTATAGGCCTTCTAAGAGCATAACACTGAATGTTTGTCACTAATTTGTTTCATCATGTTTCAAGCTAAAGAAATTTGACAAAGCTGCTAGATTGAAGTGAGTCAGAGCTTCAGCATTCCTGCAGGATTCTTTTGTGAACATGGGCTTTTAAACAGTTTACGATGTAATCACGGCAACAGTGGAAAATCTTCTGGTTTAAAAAACAAAACAAAAAGGAATAAAAATGCTAAACACTTGAGCAGAAAGTGAGCCTCCCCTATGTGCAAAGTAAATGATTTAGTGATGTTCTCTTCACGTTAAATGAGGCAGGAGATCACAAACTAAAAAACACTTAAATATGATTTTAAAATTAATTATGCTTCACCCCCATAATAGTATTTAAATTGCATTTAAATTGGTTATGCATGCATTGGGTTTGTTACATAGTAAATGCATTTTTGTCCAGAATCTAAGTGGAACTAGGCTTCATTTGTGAGATACACTCAGTATGATCATTGAGTTCAGAGTGAAGATCATAGAAGAAAGAGCCAGCAGAATCAGGAGCATATAGTATGACAATTATTATGTGAAGAATGTTAATTCTGTTGTGTCAAACACTTTTTTTTTTTTCATTTGCTATGCTGCATTATTGCTGTGGTTATTTAAAACTAATTATATTCAGTGTAAATTTTGCTGAAGGAAAATACCTTGTTTCAGTCCATGATCAGACTGAGAACATTGAAATAGTTCAGGGAAATCCATAGTTATGAAGAAATGCCAGCCATCATTGAAACAGTCTCTGTCTAGTGAGGAGGAATCTCCAGCTTTCCATTGTCACAGCTATTGTTTTCTTCTGCAATAGAGATACTCCAACTATTTGCCTCTCTATTTTTCCGTTAATGAAGGTGAAAGCCCAACATTCCTGAAGAGGCAGGGATGCATGTTATGTTCACCGCTTAGATATAGATCCTGGTGGATTTGATCCCACTCAGGATTTGAGTTGAGTAGGGTGAAGGTTCAGGGGGTATAGCAGTGGTATGTCCTCAGGTTCTGTTACTACCAAATTGGTCACTAGCATTTAAATAGTCAAGATTGTAAGATGAAGTAGGCACAGACTAATTGTCACTATGTGTATGGTGGGCATCTACTGCAATAGGCCCCTGGACTTCTGCCTCTAGTAATAGTAGCACATCATTTATCATGTGTTCCGGGTTTAAGTGTTTAGTTTCAGAAACAAATTAATTTATTCTGTAAAAGAAGCTTTAAGTAATTGACCCACTGTGACCATAACTTTAAAAGTATCTGTTGCATTGGCTATGCTGTACTTTTCTCTCATGTCTAATCTACATGGAAACTGTTGATTTCATCTAATAGATCAAGTCTGTGGTTTTGGTCCTGCAATAATCTTCACTGATGATCTGCAATGAAGGTCTGTTGCATATTCAAACATTTGGATTTCAGGCATTTGGGTTGCACTCTTTGTATCAGCAAATGCTAATTTCACATTCAGTCTTCCTCTCACAGACAGTCTAACTGCCATGCGACTTTGGGGATGCCAGAAACACATGCCATGTGCTGAAGGGTCTGTTTCTGGGCATACCTATCTCTTGACAGCTCCAGGGATGTGCGTTTCTCTGTCTTGTGAGACCCAAAAAGATGCACAAAATGGGCATTTCACCACAGGGCTTAGTCCGGAAGACATTCTTGTATCATACTTGCTGGACCAGGTCTGAGAGAAAAGAAGGGGAGTCGACCTTTTCTTTAATTAAATAACTCTCACTGCATAGTGTATGAGAGAGGGAAATTCAGTTCCTTATCCTGCACTTCTTACTGCTTCAGGTAAAGATATTAACAGGTGAATTAAGATGTAGATGCTTCAAGACTGTAGATTCTGGTGGTCAATAAATGCCTACACTGCTCAGCTTCTGTGCCTAAATACTTTAGAGAATGTCTCTAAAACACAACTTTCTCCTTGGACTTTCCAATTAGCTTCAGGATGGTTTTTGTAGGTTATGGTCGCATCTGCCTGTGCAATATGGAGAGAGGTGAGCAGAGCCTTCAGAAGAAACATAGGTGCCCAATTGCTGTTTATAGTTGCTTATGTGCAAAGTTAAGTGCTTGAAAACTTTTCTGAAGATCTACCTATCCATTACACCTTCTCAGTCCTGCCTCAGGCCTGAACCCTTTTGGATTTGCACAGTGGGATTTCCCACACCCATATCACCATAGGGGCTTGAGTAGTCAGTTGATTCTTTGACTAGTTGCGCAGAAATTTAAAAGTGACTTCCTGCAGCACTTGATACTGAGCCATGAGAATCCCCATCACTGGCTTTGTAAGGGAAGGGAGCAGGGTGTTACATGGTTGTTTCAGTATCTTGAGGATAGGTACATACAACATCCAGCATGTGTTTTGGGGTGAAAGAAACCTGAAGGTGTGCACAGATCATTGTCTGTGGGGTGTCTCACCTGCCCTGTCCCACTCCCTTCCCTTCAGCACCCCGAGATGCTCCAGCATTGGGTGACATTGAAAATGTGGGCAGGAACTCATCAACCAAAAGGGAGGCCTTCAGTCAGGAAACCTGTTTGCTCCCATATCTGCACATTGTCCAGTGATCCCTCCCAATGACCTTTCCCTCCAGGGGCTTTGTATGCAGGAAGTACCTCCGAGTGTTAATTATGATTGATTTGCCAGGCTTTTAGATGACTGTTTATATCATCCCTTGCCCTCAACGACCTTTCTGAGACCACTCAGCAGACCACTCCAGTCTATACGCTTCTACAGAAGAAGGAAAATACTAATTGTCGCACAGTTGGCCACATTTGCTGTTATTTCTTGCAAAGATCAGTCTCAGTTGACAGGTTGACTGGGAAGCCTGTATCTGTATAAAACAAATGGTAGCTTCAAGGAATTTTGCTTAAAAGGCCAAATATTGCAAAAAGTATATAATTTCCAATATAAAAGACAAGAAATGTTTATCTGACTTACGTAACCTGTACTCCCTTTCTTTTGAAAGAGAAAGCATTAAAATATGAAGTGGTCAGTTCATAGCATGAGTAAAATGTGTAATATTTGAGATAAAGGGAGGGGGGCATTGTCTTCGATATGACTACAAAGGGCCAAGCACTTATCTTTCGTTCTTGATCTTTAACAAATGGGTGACGATAATTTGGCTGTTCAGAAAATAAAATATAAAAACCACTCCATATAAAATATTGTTAACAAGTAGCTAGCATTTAAGCTTTTTATCATACCTGTGGCACTGATTTCCAATAATGATTCAGAAATCTGTTTAGCTTCTCTGTTTTCTTTTTTACTCTTCAGACAAAGAAAGAGTTATTCTTCAGTAAAGGAGCTCTGAATATACAGAATTTCACAATGCGGTCACCAAATATTTTAGTTTGTCCTGATTTAGCTCGCTGAACTCTGTAGGTCTAGCTTGGTGGTGTCCTGTATCTGTCCTGTCATTCAAATAGAGTGCTTACTTTATAAATGTATTTCTGCGTAAGAAAAAAGTAAAAATCTGTACCTCAGTCTCCAGTCAGGCTGCTGGCTTCTTCTCTTTACCACTAATATGTTATATTTATTGCTTTTATGACTTTAATCAGGATAACCTATAGATTCTTTATTATTATTATCCAAGAAAATCAGTTTATTGTCAAGGTAATGTTTACCTCCCAAAATATCCCCCAGAAACTGCTGTCAGAAATGATTCCTTAATAATGGCAGTGAGATTGACAGGACTTTTTTGCTGTCTTAATATAAGCACAGATAAACAATTAGTGTTTTCCATGCAGAAAAGGCTGCAGTCAAAATAATAAACATGATAACTATATTAATTACTGTTTTAGCTATAACTCAGTACAGCTACTGTTGATCTAGGTTCTAGTATTAGAATTCAGTCTTTAGCAGTCTATAGCAGCTTGAACAAATGACATGCCTCACAGAGGCTTTGGAATTTTACATCTCATTTCTTGCATTTTTCTAGAATTTTGCATAGAACCAATGGGGTTCTGCAGCTTTGTAGTTTAGCCTTCAAATATATACAAATTATTTACCTAAAGGTAAAGTGCTTTTGACAAAAGATTAATCTCACATGAAAGATTTTTAACCCCAACGAGAAAGCCAGAGTTTAAGAAACTCTTGTCTCTGACCCAGGCTTCCATCTTCAGCCACTTGTTCCCCTTCTTGTACAACAGTTAAAAACTCTTTTCAATGATGATAATCATACTGTTTGTGGAATGTACTGCAAACCGAAATAGCCTCTTATTTTTTTGAGTGTACTTTGCATCCTCTAGATCTTGACTGTTATAATACTTTCTCTTTTTCCTTTTCTGATTGGAAATGGATCTAAGTTAAAATCTTCCAGGAAAATAACTGCAGACATCTGAAAGAGTATATATTCCTTATATTAGTTCTGAGATTTCCTCCCACCCCCCCACCCCAATTTTCAATCCTTTTGACTCGTACAAGCAGCTGCAGCAATTAAGATATAGATGGGGAAAAAAAGTAAACTGGTGAAATGTGAATTTGAGCATACGTCCTTGAAAGTCCTTGTGGCTGGTTGATAATACTAGGAAAAATACCACAAACTATATCTTAATTCTTGTGGTGCTACGCAAAAGGAACTTACATTTGGACCCAAAAGGTAACCTTCAGCTGCTGTAAAGGCACTGTAGTTCCCATAACACTGGGCAAAAGATGTACTTGGGGGAAAAACAACAGTAAAGGTATGTAAATCGAAGGGAAAAAAAAAAAGTTATGTGTTATGTCCTGAGAGGATTAAAGCCTAATATGGTCCCAGGCCTGTCTCCTCCTGCCAGTATTTTGGTTACTGGTAGTGGTCATAGTACCTTGCAAAGGTCAAGCAAGAAGAGTGGGTCTTTGTTGGCTCCACCTGGCCATGGAGCATTGCAGCAGCACACCAGTGGGATCAACTGTGAACTCAGACAGGCAGGCAGACATGCAGGTGGGTCCAGCTTATGCTTGCTTCAGGTAAAGCCCATGCTTGAATCCATGCAAACAGGTAGATGACCTCTCTAAATCACAGGTGAATAAGAGTTTGCATCCATGGAGAATATTCTTGTGCCTATGGGCAAAAGGCAGTGCAGGCAATAGTCTGGGAGACCTCAGAGATGGCTAACTTTGAGCTGTCAAAAATTGTTCTGTTTTGTGCTACCAACATCAGAGCCTCTGATGCTACGCTCACTTTGGACACTAACCAGTCATTTCTCTAATCTACTTCAGATTTAGGGGTAAAATTCAGGCCCTTGCAAAAGCTAAAGGAAGATTTACTGTCTCAACCCATGGACTCCAAGCTTCACCTAAAATACTCAGGTTGTCAGCGATGGATGCAATGATCTAAGGTATCCTACATGAATTTACCTCAGTTGAAAAATAAAATAAAACAAAGCATTTTTTTTCAAAAGTGCTCACAGAATACTTCCAGATAGAAACAAAAAAACCCAAAGAAACTGCGGAGATATATTTGGAAGTGGGCTTTACTGTCTCATGGTGAACCAAATCTAACAGTTCTTACTCAGGCAAAACTTCCACTTAAGTCGCTGGGAGCTTTGCCTAAGTAATCACTAAATAAGGTCTACAGGATTTGGCTCTAAGTTTATGTTTGTTGCTGGTTTCCAATGAATGGGTTTTGCTGAGATACATCACTTCAGTATCTAGCAATTTAATTCATTTACAGAAATGTGTAAATTCCACCAAATAAGCTGTATTCAGGCAGGTTATTTTTTTTTTCTATAGCCTTTGTTTGGCCTTAATAGGCAGGCTATCTCTTGCATTACTAAACAGATCGGACTCCAGGAGTATTCTCACGGGAGAGCAGAGCATTGCAGCCTCTGATAGCGAAATTCCCAGCCTCTCTCTGCCCCCTCCCTTTCTCCCCTAGGTTAAGCAGCTGTAAAAAAGCTTAAACCATTTCAGTGAGGCAGACCTGCAGTAGGGCCACACCATACCTGATGAATCTGTCAGTCTCCTTGCACAGCTGTTTCCAAAGGCTGTCACTATATTGCTGGGCCTTAAGAGCAGTCTGCCTGGATTGCCTTTGCACTCTTTCTCCCTTAAAAAAAGAAAAAAAAAAAAAAGCCTATAAAGGTCAGACCAAGGACACTTCTGCAGCAGGCTGCTTGGCTCAGCCTGGGAAGTTACCTTATTATTTCTCACTTTTACCTTGTCATTTAAAAGCAGAGTGAACTTTATACCCTATCAGAGAAAGTCTCTCCAGTGAATATACCTGAATTGCACTGTCAGGTATCAGGTTGGGAAGGAATCTGCAGCTTGACAAGATCCTTCCTGGAGCCGATGCTTTATCCATTCATATTTACTGCTGGGAACCATCATCTTCCCAACAGCTGCCCAGCCTTTGCCTTTGAGCAATATGAACCCACTTTCAGGAGATATTTTTATTATTATTTATTATTCCTATAGTGCCATAAGTGTGTGTGATGTTTTCCAGACTAATTAAGAAGACAGTTCCCTGCTCCAAGCAATTTGCAATCTCCTTTGAACAATAGTTTACTGCTTTTGCCCTCCAAGCCAAGCTCTAGTTGTATAATTATAGATAGATGGAGAGATAGAAAATGCACAAACACATATGGAGATAGCACCACAAGAAAAACAGAGAAAAAGATTAATTGATTTGGTCTGACTGATTCAGTTTCTGAGGAATATACAGGTATAAATCCAGCTATGAAAACAGAAAACTTTCCTAACAGGGGACCATTTTGGGCCAGCACTGAACGCTGAGTAAATGAGAGTAATCCTCTGGAAATCAATAGGGCACGGAGTTACACAACTGGAGAATTTGTCCCTTCAGTGGCAGTGTTTGTGGGAATGCTGCGTTGCCTTTCTTCCTCTAACACACATTGCTGCAGGACATGTTGGGGGAGTGTGTATATGTGCGGTGGGGGGACTTCAGTGGTTTTGGGACTCCTTTTGGCAAAGGGGGTGGGTTGACTGAAGTCTTTAGGTAGACAGCAAGGGTTGATGGGTAATTTTGCATAAGACAAGTTCCTAGTTTAAAAACAAAAACTCACCAAAACATCCCCCCACCAAACACCATGGCTAATCTTATTTGCATTAGAGATCGCTTTTGTTCAACCTGGGGAGGAAGCAAGTTTGTCTGAGAGGCGCACTTTAATACTTTCATCTCATAATAGAAGATTTACAGGTATGGACCCAAACCAGTGTCGACTCCCTACGAGTTTAATGCAAATTAGGAGATGAATGCTCATGGGAACAATACAGAAATGCTTCCACATGACTTCCTCCCACTGAATTGCTGATATAAGGCCCCTCTACAGGGTATAATACTGACAGCAGGGAAGTTTCCCCTAGCCTCCTCCCCCACCCTTCCTTCTGAATAAAGTTATTAAAGTAGATCAGACTAATTAACAGTAGCTTATCCCTATTGATTGAACCAATCCCTGTTGTGGAGGTGCCGTAAGAATGCCTTTACTTCGTTGTGAAAAACCTGCATTAGGGAGGACAGTATAGTTGATTTTTTACTGGTTTCTCTTAGGGATTTTATCCATTATTCTTTATGTCTCACGGGCATGTTGAAGCCATATGTGAAGGTATGTAAACACGCACATAGAGGTATCCTTTGCTGAATCATTTTTAGTTAATGTCTGGATATAACAGGGGGAAGTATAAAACCAAACAACAGCCCTTACAATGGTTCTACATGTTTTTCTTTTTCAGTCTTGAATATTTAAAATTACTACCATTAAAATCACCTGATGATTTAGTTTAACTAATATATTCTAAGTAAAATATATTGGGGCATATTAAGAGAAAGCTTAGAAGCAAAATGTTCTTGTTTAAAAAAACCTTAACATTGTAACTGATTTTGTTCTAATAGCACTACAATAATAATCTAATTACTTTAGGTAACATACGTCTCTACAGTCTGTTTGTGATCCTGTATTGGTTATAAATTTACACTATATTATTGCTGCTTATACTTCTGGCTGTAGGATGATACAAATGGCTGTATATTTTCCCAACTAACAACAGCTTATTGTGGAACAAAAGAGGAAAACCAATCTGCTTAATGGCATACTAGGCTTTTTTCCTCTTTCAAACAGCATCGCTAACCTACTTGGACACTGGAGTATTTCAGCATTCGGGTAATGTAAAACCTCTTTTCTCATCTCAGCTCAAAAGTGTAACTAAATAGATACCAAAGGATTTAAAAAAAACCCCAAAACACTATTTACAAGCTCGTTTGTTACAATTTGTCATTCAGTTTACCAACCAGAATTAAAACATGATTTTTCCTGAATTTTTTTCTTCTTATTTTTTCCTGGCTGTTGTACTTAATATTTCAGCATTAAAGTAATGTTTTTATGCTTCTTAAATAACATACTGATTTTTCTCTAAATTCTTTATTCTTAAATTATTTTTTTTTTCCAATTAGGATTAGTCAAATGCTGTTGCTGTCAGAGATGTGAACAACTTGACTCACAGGAATAGCCAATTCAAATTACAGGCAAGTCTCCCACCTCCAGGTATTTATTTGTAATAAACACTGAAGACAACGGGGCTAGGTAGCTTTTGTTGTTTTCTTGGTTTTCCATGTTTGTTGGCTGGGCTTCCTGAGCAAAATTAATTCAGGATGAGGATGCAAAGCTGCCTCTGCTCCTTAAGGGCTGAGTGTCCAGGCAAGAAGTACTTGTGAGGCCCCAGGAAAGCTCTGTGTGCCAGCCCTGTGGTAGGCAGGAGATCACACTGGGGCTGCCTGGAAAAGGCCAAAATGCAGATACACAGTTAGATATTGCTAATGAGCCCTGAAGACTGATAGGAATGGTACAAGGAGGTTCACATCCTGGCTCTGGGGTCTGCGCAGCCCAGCACTGGGGAAGGATCATACTGTTCTGTCCACACCAGGTTAGACAGGGCTAATAGCTAGTAGGGTAGGTTTTCATCATGGGGCCACCCAGCATGCATGCTTCAGCAAGATTATAAACTATTTGTTAATCTACAGTTCTTTCACTACTTCATTAGCTGCACATTGCACTGTGGTAAAATGCTCCTGGTGCCCAAAGAGAAGACACAAACGAGTCCATGTGGTTTGCCCAACAGCTGGGCACCATAGGCTGTAATCTGGTGTTGCAGGCAAACATGCAAATAAGAGAAGGGTGCCTGTATATCAGGGTAAGCGTAAAAACAATTCACAAACAAATTTAGCCTTTTGTCTAATGAATGATACAATAAATTGTGAAGATTTCTAAGCCTGAATGCATGCCTATTTCAGTATTTACACTAGATCAGACTTCTCTAAATAGGGATTTAATAAGTTACTAACAGTATGTAGCCAGAAGGGCTGCACTAGCCCAGAGATGTCAAACACAAGCTGCTTGTGTCTAGGTCCTATCGTGGTATCTATTTCAGGTACTCTGAATATGGTCTGTTTGCTGATGTCTGCTTAGAAAACCTTGGAGCAGCAAAGTGCTGCCTAAAAATTTGAGGATATGCATTATTAAAGCTTGCTGAGTCTGATCACAGCACACTGCTCTGCTCATTTTGCTCTCACTGCTACTTTATTAAATTTTGTTGTGTTTGTATTGAAGCATCTAACAATAGATCGTGCTGAAAGCTTGTATGGTACATGGGGCACAAAATAAATACAGTCCCTTGCTGATCCTCTTCCAGTATTACATTAAGCATCTGACTAACTCCTCTCATATGTACCTCTTCCTTGTGTCCTTACCCCAAGGGGAATATATTATCTGTGTAATCTAATGTTTGCGTTATAAAAAAAAAAATATCTCTATAGTCAGCCTGTAAATCAAGAATCATATTTAAAAACTTAATCTCTTAACAGTTTGATTCGGCCATCCAGGCAAGCTCGTGTTTAAAATGATTATGCTGCCTTATTGCAGATAAAGTCTGGATTTAGACAAGGACATGCATTTCAAAACCTATACATCCCTGATACTATTTGTCTCTCTTCAGTCAAACCTATAAGTGTGTTTTAAAACTATCAGGGCCTCTACCTAGTAAGTAGTAGGAGGAACTGCTAATCCTTTGGTTTCATGAACACCCTCTTTAAAAAAAACCCACAACTAAATAACCAAAAGGAGGAAAATTAATAGGCGAGAACATCATGGCTGAAAAGAAAAAACAGGATTAGCCAAGCAAGGAATGTGTGGACCACACGGCCAGCAAAAGAGATACTGTAAAAAAAAATTGTCATTCACTTCAGCCTTTACTAGAAGGAAACAGGTATTGCGAATTTTGCACAACCTTATGCTTCCTGTTGAACATTTTAAATGGGTTGAAAGGCACAGCAGACACCTTTGCTAGGATTCATAAATAGGCTCCCACCTCATATTAAAGGCCTGAGTTTAATTTGTTTAATATTCCCACCACTAACGATGCCTATTTAAGACATCCTTTTAAAAGTTTGTAACATTAATTTAATGGAAAAATGCCAATACCGCTCTAAGAACTCTATTAGATTTTCTCCCTGTTAAATTAATGTTACTAACTTTTAATGGATGTTGTAATTAGATGTTATTATTAACGGGAATATTACCCAAATTAAAATCAGACCCTGAGAGAGAGACAACTTATGTTTACAAGTGCATTAAGCATTAGTATCTGGACATTATACATACAAACTGGTGGAGCCAGATGGCCTTCGCTTTGTTTTTCCCCTGTAACCTGCTACAGAACCAGGCACACATAGTTTTGTTAGCACATAATGTCTGCAAGAACAGCACAACTATTAATGCACCCACTTACAAAAGGAAGTGATGGTTTCTCCACCAGCTCTGGACTAGGAAAGGGGAGCTCCATCTCCCAATTTCACACTCAATTTAAAGGGTCACTCTCAAACCGGCCTGATTGGGTTCGGCAGCTTGAAATTGATTGTTTTGGTTGTAAAGCTTGCCTGCCATCCTAGCCAATTTAAAAAAAAAAAAAAAAAAAAAAAAAGAAAAAAAGACTGCTAAGCTACTAGCTTATTATGAGCTGGAGAGCGGTGTGAGAAGGAATGTCATGAATTCAAAGCTACTGAATCCAGTCTATTTAGTGCACGGGGAAAATGACAAAAGTGCCGTTGTTCATGAAAGGTGAGAGAGACAGTCCTTCCTTTTTCTGCTCTACATTTATGGTTCTGGCCCACTTCACCTGCAAAATTTCTGCCATATGCTCTTACCACGTATGTATGGGTTAGGAGTTGGGTCTCAGCTGAGGAGAAACAGGACCACTTTTACCAAAAGCTCACAGTTATCTCAGAAACACCCTCCTTCCAGTTTAGGAGTACTTTTTTTTTGTATTTCTGTAACATAAAGGGACCCTACATCAGCAAGTAGGAAAGTTCAAATACCTTTGACATTACAAGCATATTCTGAGCTAATGTCCTTCAGTTTAGGCTCCTGGTTTTGGGGGGTTTTTTTTGGTTTTTTTTTTTTTGAAAGAATCATCCTGGTTGTATTTTGGAAGAGAAATGTACTTCATTAATTTATGTTGTGAACAAGCTGAACTGCTGTTCAGCAAATATGGGCTGAAATACGTGCTGCTTTAAAAACAGAGTTCAAATCCAGTAATAGGTGATTGAACAGTTTGATGCAGAGAAAGGAAATAAATTACTAGAAAACAAATTTAAGAAATTAGAGAAATAATATATGTACTTAAACTGATGAAATTTGACTTGTTCTGTCCTACAAAACTTATAATACAAATCTTTCAAAGATGTAAAAAGTAAAGTTTCAGACCTTGAGCATTGTCTGTCACTGCCGTGGTGCTGCCTTTCCACTGGCAATTCTTTCCTCATGTCAGTTCTGCAGTGTGAGAGGTTTTCCTAATTTCAGCTCCAGTGGATATGTCTATGAGACAGAAGGCCCAAATTTCAATGAACAATTAAAAAGGGTTGTTTGGGGGTTTTTTTTAGCATTTTGAGTGCTTGCTAGACCTACATAGTGGCAGCAGATATTATTTCTGAATGTGTTTCTGCTGGCTCAGAGCTGAATCTACCAGGGTAAGGATAAAGCTAATCGGTTATTTTCCTTCATAACTGCTTATTGACAAAATATAGTATGTTCTTTCCAAGGTGAAAAGGGGTTGTATGTTTCAATATGTATTTTCAGGTGAAAAAAAACCAAACCAAAACAAAAAAAACCCACCCAGGAATAAGCATTTCTTTTTTCTGTTTGGGTTGGGCTTTGTCTTTTCTTGGCTACACCACCCTGTTCTTTTAGTGAACAAAACAAAAAACACGTGGTGGCAAAAAATGGAGAAACAGCACATGAACATCTCACTCTCCCTGGAGAAAGAGATTCTACTTTTAGATTACTTAGTCTTTCCTTTAAAAAATTGTAAATGATTGTTAGGAAAAAATTCCTAATTAAATCAGAGGGAGGAGAACCTCCAGCTCCTATAAAAGAGATAATGTCAAGAAAGTGTAATTATATCACAGACGTCCTGTCAGGAAAAAAAAACCTACCTGTATCACACCCAGGAGTTCCTCAGTAGTTGCCATTGTAAGCTTGGCAGCCATTTTAGTGCTAAACCATGACCCTTAGCTCTCTCTCCCCTCCACATCACTCCCACATCAAAGAAACATTTCCTTTTTACAGTAATCAGCATCTTCCTCTGGCAGACTTAAGAAGTATGTACTGATGCTGTCCTACAGTGGCCTTGAAAACATGTAACAAGGCTGAAACTTTTTTAAGTGACAAGAAATTCTGAAGAAAAAATTCACAGACAGCAGCAGTTTCCACAGTTCCTTGACCACTAGCACTGCCAAACGCCCATGGACATAAATACACTTTGTGCAAATAGGAGAGTTCCAGGAAAATGGCTACACCTTTAGTCAAGTTCTACAGCCAAAATCAAAACAATAAAGTTATAGTAGTCTTATACTAATCACCATAGTATTAATAATCATAGTAAATGGGATGCTCTTGCTGTTTCATAATGAGGTTATCCATGGATATCTACAAGACAAAATTTAGTTTAATCTTTTGTAGTTATTCCATATTATTATTTTAGTCACAGCTATTAAATAAATCACTAAACAGATGTAAATTGAACAGCATTCAGAAAACAGCCTGAAGCAAAAACTCAGGTCTTTTAATATATTTTTTAACTTTCATCTCTCCAGTGTCTGTTTTTTTCTATGAATAGTGTGCCAAAGGATTCTTCAAATGCCAAATACTGCATACTTGTAAATGCTCAATAGGCAAAGTGCCTCTGCATTCACATCATGGGCTTTACCTTTGCTGCTTCTGTGTTTGGCTTTCTATCATTGGAAGGCTGGTAGTTGTGAGAGAAAAATGTGATGGATGTTTTATGGAATGAGAAGTAATATTATTATTATTATATAAATAGTTACATTATTATATAAATTTTAAAAATATTATATTATTATATAAATAATAAACTTTGTTCTCCATAAACTGTGCACACTTTGAAAGGTTCAGGGAACACAGGAGAAAGAATGAAAGTATCAGCCTTTCCTATGACATTTCTGTCTTTGAATATAAACTAGACAACCCAGCAATGTGGTAGTAGATTGGGTGCATAAACAGATACATTTTTCATCAGTCCTTCATCCTTTCTGTTACAGGATATCAATTCTTACTTTTCTTTTTTTTTTTTTCTCCTAGCATTATAGCTGATCAAGCTACTCCAAGAGAGGCCATCCCCCAGCCTGCAGATGGGTGCAGATTGCTGGAGGCAATGCTCCATGTGCTCCTATCTTTCTTCAAGAGCCTCACAGGCGCTGTGATGGACTAGGTTCTGCACCAGACATTTTCAGAAGCACATTCCATACCGTGGCCTTTAGGGATGTATGGTCTCCTCTCACCTTCATGTGCCCAAGTGTGCATCCTTCGTACCATAAAAATGTAGGTTCCCCCATTGCGAGGCAGTTGTGCTTCCATCCACAGGATGGGAGTGGAGTGTAAATGCAGCCTGGACCTTCTCTGGTGACAGCAGTGGGGACATATCTGCCATGATAACCTCTCTGAAATGCAGGTACATCCTTGTGATGGGCACCTGGCATGTGAACTGCAGCCACCTGGTTTTTGGCCATGTGATGAATGATCATCCCATGACATGATTGTGTTATACATGCCAAGAGGGTTCTCACTGAAGTCTGTTGGGCATCTCTGAACTTTGCAAGTTTGCAATAATCTTAGTGTGAATACAGGCTGTTTTTTCTCCCTTCTACATGTTACAGGGGAGAGAAAAAAAGAAAGTGATGGAAATGGGAAAAACCTTAAAATGGGGGGGCTTCCGCTCTTTTTACATACGCTTCCAAATGACAAGCTGTCTGCAAATCTTTTGCCACGCTTTTTACTTCCTCTAGCTGTCTATCCCCAATGCGAACAGAGAAAGATTTATGTGGTTTTTAAAGTGAACCTAGATAAATTTCTTTAAACTGGGTGACCTCTGACCCTACCTCATCCTATCCCTCCCCTTTTCACTCAAAGCCAAATTCCTCTTGACTTGAAGGAGAGCAGCATCAACTCCTCAGCTAATTATGTCTGTTAATATTATGTGACATATTAGATTGCAAGGAAAATGCACGAAGATCAAAAAGGAACTAGTCAGCATGAGTAAAGGAAAAGGCATTGACGTGTAGAAATCGGTGTGACTGGAGCATCCCCCTCATTTGTGCTCAGTCTCGGAAAGCGTGGGAGGAGGTGATTTCTCAGAAGTGATGCTGTGCAGACCCCTTTCCCTACATCCTTCATTCACACAGATTCAGTGGGAGGACATGTGCAGGGCTTCAGGACTGCCTCTTGGACTACCAGGCATTCCCTGCCAAGGGTCAGCAGCTAACAGCTACAGCTTGGAGAGCATGGGGGAATATCATCCAAGGCACAACAGCATGAGCCTAAGCTAATAAAGACACCAGTATCTGAGGAGGATATCGTGACACTGATACTTTAACTTGAATGATAGCTAGAAAAAAGAAAAAGACTGGTGAACAATCTCATTTTAAATTCATAGCATTCTTGCAGAATTCAGATACTAGGGAGATAAGAAACTCCTCATTTCATTAAAATTACCATATTAAAAACATATTCAGATACAACTATGCATGCAGGTGAAAATCTCTGAATTCATGGGACTCTGGATTGTTGGTCTGCATGGCTTTTTAGCCACCTTTTTTTTTTCCCCTCACTGAAACCAAAAGGTTAAATTCTTTTGTTCAATCTTGTGTCTTCCAGTTTTGTGCTCATTCCTACATACACAAATCAAGAACTTTGTGAGGGGGACCAGGAGCCAGAACAGTTAGCTTTGATCCACTTTGAAGCTCTTGTGCTTCTGTTAGAGCTGGCTTTTGTAGTGCTTGAAAGGATTCAAATTTTTTACTGTATAACTAATGATTGAACTCACAAGCCTGTTGGGGCAGCATATCAACAAATCTGGGTAACTAGAGAAGAACTCAGCACTGCTGTACTGTATTAACTGTTCTCCTCACTATAGGTGACAACCATGGAGTCCGAGAATGCAAGAACATGTCTTCTACTGCCAAGGACCAGCTGACACCCATGGAGGCACAGAATGGGAAAGGCTGCATGCACCGAAAGGGAGGAAGTTTATAAAAAGATTTTTGTTTTCATTCATGCTGTGACCTAAGTAACGTCCCAGTTTAAACATTAAACTCGAGGTCATTAACTTGTCACAGTGATTTCTAGTTTAAAACTATAGTAAAATAAGAGTTAAGAAGGCATGAAAAGGCTCATTAATTGATATGATAAAGCTTGCTGAAATGTAACCCCTTCCATACTTCATATAGCTAGAGACAGTAATTTTAAGTTATATTGTTAAAACTACATGCATCGTTTAAGCCAGTGACCAATTCATGTCATATCTTAAAGATGAGGCTATGTAAAAAATGCATTTCCAAGGAAATGAAATATCAGGTCAGCATATTGGTCCCTCTTTTGATAAAAATAAAAATATTTTGTGAAATTGTAGTTTATACTTAGAAAATGTAGGAGAACCAGACAATTATATGTTGCTCATTAAGTTGCAATCTGACATCTGTACCAGAAAATTAACCATGTCTCATGCATCACTATTAATTTTTACACTTTAAAATAGGTGCAACTTAGCTGAGGCCAGTATACTCTCTTGACATTGATGTTATGTTGCTGCCAGTCTCAGTGTTTTAAAGTAAGTGAAATTAATTTCATTTTCATTAAAAATCTGAATGCACCATCATTCCAGAGCTAGTAAAATTCATTCTATGACTGAAAGTAATAATTTGAATTTTCTGTTGGGTTTAATCTTTTCTTCAACTGAGTGTGGTATTTTTCTTTCCATCTTAGTACAGACACTTTCAATCAGCTTCATTTATTAATGACCGTGATATACCAAACACAGTATACATAACCTATCTCATATTTAAAGGAAAATGGCTGACAACAAAAAGTCAACATTTACCACAACCTCTTTTCCTTAGTTAGAACAATAGAGCATAATGGCACTTGGATTTTGAAAACTGGAGATTGCCAAAGTAGATGAGCTGCAGTATTGGTCATGTTAGCCCCTATCACTCTCCTCGTAATTACCCTTTCTGTCCCAGAATATCGAAGGTTTTGTTGAGAAATATCTGGATTCCAAATGAATCACTCACCTTTGTCTCAAATTGCCTGTAGGACAGCAGCATCCCAGAGCGGTGGGCGGTCTGTGCCTTTGCTGTTTGAGAAAGAGCTGATAATTCTCAGCATGTCTGTGCCTTGTGCTCAACAGTTCATTACATACATTACCAGTGCAGGACAGAATCGTGACATTTTTTCCCTCCTCATTCATGCTGTTCATACCAGAAGCAGACACTGCATCTACAGGCTGGTCTTTAATCGGATTTTATTAATAGGCATCTATTGTTACACAAGAAAAACAATGACAGATCTGAAATTAAAAGGGAAAAAGGTAAATCATCAAGGTTTTTTTCTCATTCTGGTGAATGATTTGGACTGGTGGGAAAAACTTTAGCAAATTTCTTGATTGTCTTCTGAAAGTTCAAGTTTATAGTGAGCAAATGCTTAAAAAATTAAAGTGCCCTTTTTAAGCTAGAAAGCAAGTACACTGGTAATACCTCTTCATTGTTTATGTATAAAGACAGCCAAATATTTACTTCTTGGACATTATTCTGCCTTCTCAGTATCAGGCCTTCAGCTAATGTGGCTGTGAATACTAAGTCCCGCTATATTCTGATTAGAAAAGGAGAAGATTCTTTTTCCTACTTATAAGGAAGCAGGTCATCACTGTAAACAACAGGCAGGATGTCTATTAATAAAAAATGTATGGTCACCCACAAATTCACATATCTTTTCTGCTAATACATCCATTGATGTTTTTATTTAATAGAACAGCAGCTACAAAATGGTGCATTTCAGGATCATGAAGATTTTGAATCACTCTTGGTCAGGCTGAAATAAAGGTGTCTTTCCCCTTGACTGTAACAAGGGCTTGATTTCACCAAGAAGGTTTAGGAGTGTCTTCCTCTAGGTAAAAAATTTCCAAAAAGCTGCTGATGATTTATTGTTTAATGGATTGCTAGGGGATGAAGATGTCTAAAAGAAAACAAAATATTTATGATGAGGGAAGGTATGGATTTACATTGCTATGGTATTATTTTGGTTTGATTATACTCATTTTCATTTTACCATGGCTAAAATTTATATGCCAGATTGCTTTGTTTTGTTTCTCTGCATGTAGTATAGACAAGCTGGTAAATAAACACTGGGTTATTATAGTATATTGAAGATAGATAAAATGGAAAAATAATTCTTTTACATTTCAGCTGAGCCTTGAAATAACATCTGTATACTTAATAGTGACATACAAAAAAATACATCAGAATTAAAGTTAATTGAGAAATGTACATATTCATTATTAGTCATGAAAGAAAACAAATTCAAAATTAAAATATGCTGATGGTAAATGTGTTTAACACTGGTACACACCACCTACTTTCCACACTTTTGAGACCAAGACCAGCAAAGCACTGGAATATGCTTGAAATTAAGTTAGAAACAAAGATGTATTTCAGCCCATAATTGAGCTGGACCCTTGCAGGAAGAGTCAGACCCTTAATTCTTTTCAAAATTTCTCATTACACCAAAGAATTGTACTGTGCTGGAAACCAGCGAACTGTCTTTCCAGCTGAAGTATTTTCTAAGTGTAAAGCCATTTATTGAATATAAGCATTTCAGATGTTCATTAGCTTTATTGTATCTTCCTCTTTATAATTTTCCTAAGTTTGCAGAGTTCAAAATGAAAACTACGTTTTGTGTCACATTACTAGCAGTTTTATGCACAAACACAGTGAATTAACTGTTTTGCTGTAAATCAATTTAATGGTTTTCACTATAAATGTAATTGGTAATTTTTTTAAACGGTAACTAACACTTTATAATACAGTATTTCTATATATAGCAAACAGTTCAAGGGACTTAATTACACAGTGACAGAGACTGTTATGTTCTCACTGTGTAATTTTAAAAATTGTTTTTAACAATAAGGAGCAATTGAAATTTGTCAATTTAGGAGTGACAAAAAATGTTTTTGACTGTAAATGCAGTACTTAAATTGTTGTTTTACCAGTAGACTTGTCACCTTGATGTATCTGGATGTCATAAAACCAGTTTAAAACTATAAATTTAACTGTTAAATCTAATGGCAAAACTATTGTTGGCTAGTACTTGTTAAAATGCAGGAATTAAAAATTAGATGAAGACATAAAAAATGAGCATTTAAATTGTATTTTGGGGGTTGCTTTAAGTGTATAATAATTAACATCAATGGAAATACTGCCATGAAAATGATATGATTTTACACCAGAGAATTCATTGAAATAAACTCTTAATGTTTGGGACCCCACATAGAGAGAAACAGAGCTCCTTCTCATGCCTAAAATTGAGGCTAAAGTTAAAAGCATTTATAAAAGAAGGTATTAACCCCTACCACTACAATCACAATACTGATTTTGGTGAGCAAATGGTTATTCCCTTGCACTGTAACTGAAGTAGGAAAAACACTCAGGGGACTGCTATAGAAGTAAACACAAAGTAGCCCTCACTTCCTCTTTGGAGCTTTTGCATCCAGCAGCGCTCCAAGTGCTGTGCCACTTTGCACTGCATTGTTGTTCAGGCAAACCATGAACCATGGACATGTGCTTACACCAGTTATGGCTCATCAACATCAAATATCGAACTTGGGAGGCTTAGGTAAACTAAGGCTTCCAAGCACAGAAAAAAAATGCCTGTGGGTTTCCTGGCTGGGGAAATCCCTATTGCTTCGTAACAAAAAGTGGTGATTGCTGATTGTGCACAAAACTGTCCAGCTGGTTCCCTAGCTTCTCACTCTGCCAAGCACAGCACGCCTGTGTTCCTTGGAAATGCGGCAGAGATAACTGTAAAGGAAAACATGTAGTACTAAGTATACTCCAGTGCTTGCTGACTGAAGGTGGAGAAACCAAAGCACCATTTCAAGGGAGAGGAGCACAGAGGAGAGGCAGAACTGAACACCACCCACTGTTGGATGGTCTCCTTGCTCCCATATAAATGTAGGACTGCAACCCTGTTTCTACACACTGCATTATTTTGATCACTTACACTAATAACAAAGAATCCTTCTAATCTGCAGGCACTGCCATTGCTTTCTAGTTAACTCTCTGCCAGGATGGCTGCAACATCCTCTTTCACCAAGAGGAACAACTTTCCAAGGAACAGACCTGTGCCCAAATTCCTGGAGCTCCTAAGAGGTCTCACTTCTTCCTCCAGTGTGTCACGGAGCTCAGGACAGCAGCTTGTTGCTGGCAGGCAGCCCTGCTCTGCTCTGCTCTGCTCTGTCCACCCACTGGAGAAGCGAGCCACAGAGTCGAGAACAGAAGTCACAGCATCCAACCACCACTAACTCCCTCTTTGTCACAGCTGCACCCATCTGGTTGCGAGACGAAGGGAAGAGAGCTGGGCTGGGGGCTGGGAAGGTGGTGAGCAAAGGACAGAGGTGGGATCTAAGGAGAATCCTTAGGGAATGAAGATTTGGGAGATGTACAGAAAATGCACTCACTGCACATCTGCACCAGTTCTCAGGTCTGCTTCTCTTACTCCAGCCTTTTGAGCACCTGCGTCATCCTCATTTGTGCTGCTCTGTTGTGAGATGGTGTGTCTCTGCTATGTCTATGGCATGGACAAGGGACCTTAAAGGCTGCCAGAACAATCAGACAGTGTTTTGCTCAATACTAGAGATCAGATTTTGCAATAACAGAGAGGAAAAATTCAACCCTCTCTAGCTTATCTGTCTATATCAGTGATAAATTCCTACACAAGTGAATTTAGCAACTGCATTGCCACTTTTGTCTAGGCTGTGTAGGAACTAGTATGCTCTGTGTTAAGAGAATGATCCGTAGTCATGACATTTGGATCCAGTGAGAGCAATGCCTTCAAACAGAGAGTTAAACTGAGGGTTATGCTAGCCTGTACTCTCTTAAGTGAACACTAAAAAATGTCTGAGGGCCAAAATTCTCTGCCAACTACACATAAACAACTCCAACTGACTTCAATAGGAGTTTCCTGTGTGTATCCAGGAGCAGATTTTAGAGCTAAGAGTATGCATCAAAGTCTAAATAGTAAATGTTAGTGAATTGACATTCTGTTTATTCATTATTTTCAAATGTCGATAGGGGTTTCTCTGTGTAATATAAAATGATTTGGTTGTCACATTTTTAATGAAGGCTTTTAATTACTCTTGATATACAGTATTGTACTGGTTGTTTTGTACAGTTGCTTTTGTGCTTTTAACCAAATCCCCTGTCTATAAGAAAACCTGCCTACATCAGGGTTTCTGTCAAATACAGCCTTTGTCATTGCTTTTATACAGATGATGCTTTCAACTTTTACCAGAAAGCATGAAAGGGAAGATCTATATTAGATGAGCGGTGTAGGTAAAGGAAAAAAAGACTTCATTTTATTGCAAGATGGAAAACTGAATATAAGACAGCAATGTATGCTCACAGCCAACTATATCCTGGGCTGCATCAAGAGAAGTGCGACCAGCAGGTCGAGGGAGGTGATTCTTTCCATCTACTCCACTTTCATGAGACCCCACCTGCAGCGCTGTGTCCAGTTCTGGGGCCCCCAGCATAAGAAGGACATGGACCTGCTTTAACAGGTCCAGAGGAGGCCACGAAGATGATCAGGGGGCTGGAGCACCTCCCCTGTGAGGACAGGCTGAGAGAGTTGGGGTTGTTCAGCCTAGAGAAGAGAAGGCTCTGCGGAGACCTTATAGCAGCCTTCCAGTACTTAAAGGGGGTTACAGGATAAGTGGAGAGGGACTCTTTATCAGGGAGTGTAGTGATAGGACGAGGGGTAATGGCTTTAAACTGCAAGAAGCTAGATTTAGATTAGATATACAGAAGAAATTCTTTACTGTGAAGGTGGTGAGACACTGGAACAGGTTGCCCAGAGAGGTTGTGGCTACGCCCTCCCTGGCAGTGTTCAAGGCCAGGTTGGACGGGGCTTTGAGCAACCTGGTCTAGTGGAAGGCGTCCCTGCCCTTGGCAGTGGGGTTGGAACTAGATGATCTTTATGGTCCCTTCCTATCCAAACCATTCTATGATTCTATGATCTTTAGTTGCTTTTTGATATGAGTAAATGTGGTTATACTGAGGTCCTGTTTGAGTCACTATCCAATTTCTTGGGGAGGGGTTTGCAGTTTTAAAAAGTTATAAGCAGGGGGGCTAAGCTTTTTCACAAAATGAGAGTGCCTGTGGCTGGGTCTTTGGAAGGGTGGCTTTGGATCAGTCCTTTTGCTGCCCTAGAAGCCCAGGTTTTGATTCCCATGGAAACAGAGCAATGGAGGCTGGAAACTGTGGCACTATTGGATCTCACCCACCGCATCACAGGGCAGACACAGGAGCTCTCAGGTCAGGCGCAGGCTTCCTGCATGCATTTGACCTGGTTCTCTGCTAGATGAGGCATAGACATTTTCCAAAGGACATCCAAACATGTGAGGCATTTGCATATCCACAAAAGACTGCAATGCCCCTATAATGAACTGCAGGCCCATGGGATAAATCACATTTATGGGCATGTCATGTCAAACTGTTAATGTTTAAGCAGGGAGCGGCCAGGATGGAACAGGTTCTGGGAGAGTATTGACCGAGTGGAGAGAGGCAGCAGAGGACACCAGCTTCCCTTCTGCCCCCACCTATGACCACACAGAAAGGCTCCAACTTCCTCAGCCTTGGTACTTTCAAGAGCCACCTCTCTCCAGGGGTCAGGTCCAAAAGATTGAAGCAACATCTCCATTCCCAAAGCCAAAACATGAAGAGAGTCTGTCAGTCTCTCAGTGTGATTTTCAAGCACTATGTGATACAAGCATATTTTTTTATATTCATAATTGCATTGGCATATGAATGGATGTATGCATGTAAATATGTATCTGTGTATATATTATAGGGAAAAATTAAAGCAACATGCAAAATACAGGACCTAGAATGCAACGTGACACCTGTACTGGTGGCTAGTTTCTTAGAGCCTAGATAACATACCTCAAATATTAATCAGCGTTTATGTTTCAAATTCTAGTGCTCTTTAATTGCCTTAATACAGAAAGTCTCCTACTTTGGTATCGTGGAAGGGCTCACATGTAACAAAAATAAACACATTAAATAAATAAATAAATAAATCCAATCTCCTAGGTACTAATTTGCCATGGATTGTATTTAAGTCCTCATCCATTATGTGAATTAGAAGTGAAACAAACACTGGCATCAATACTCTATTGCAGCCAGACCAGCCTGAGATCCAAGTGAGTGTGTGTCCTGGACAGTTTGTATTGATGCTGTCCTGAGTATCACGCTCATCAATAATGGAAATAATTGCATTTTAATAATTAAAAAACCCCCATCATTTTCAGAGAGGTAGAAATGATGACTTTGTTCCCTCCCTGCAGTTTATCTACCTTCTAATGACAGGAATGATTCACCAAGCAGCTCTTTTATGAACACACAAATGCACACAAAGAAATCTGCTTTTATTCAGGTGAAAGAGTATCAAATGTCCCTTAAATATCAACTTATCAATACACTGCATTGGGAGCTTTGAAATGAAAGGTGAAATGTATGGAGGAAGAGTAGCCACTTCCCTCCTGGCCCTGTTTTTGTTAATGTCCTGATAATGGGTTGAGACAAGTCATAACAATTCTTATTCTGATTATTTTGCTTTGAAGTTTTTGGACTAATTTGACATTTGAACACTGAAACCTTCAAAAAATGGGGAAGCTTAATAATGCAATAATATCTTGCTGGATACTGAGTCTGTACAGCATTTTCATGTGGATCCAGATAAAAAGTTTTGTCTGTTAGTTCTCATGCTCTTTTGGTTTTGTAGTTCTTAGGTTTTTCATTAGTCTTCTCTTTTGTTTTTCTTAATTCTTTTATTTATCCTCTGTGCAAAACAATCTTGAATTTGTTTTGTAGGCTTAAGTCTGTCTTGTGTAAAACTAACTAATTCACAATATCAACATGGTCATAATCTAGCCCGAAGTTATCTTCTCACTACTTTTTTGCTGCTGGACAAACATCAAGGGTATTTTGCCCAGATTGTGTCCTCTATCTGGGATTTTGCAGATTAAAAATATCCCAAGATGACATACTCAAATGTCTTGGAGACCCAAATTCCTGAAAGTGGAAAATAAATAAACTAATAGAAAGGAAACAACAGTGTCATAAAATTCACTTTACTCTCTGGAGACTTTCTTATGTTGATTTGAAAAAATGCATAATGAGGAATGGGTGGATTGCCTGGCCTCTGCAGTAGCCAGGTTCTTGCTCTTGGGTTCTTGGGTTCTTGCTCACTTACTCTCTCCCTTTTGACTACAGTCCTGATTCAAATGGATGTGATTAAGATAATGTTCAACAAAAAGCTGTGCATGAAACTCAGAATAAAACAGACACCAACTGTAGAAGCTCATGGCTCTCTGCTTCATATTGGCCAGTATCTGAACTACTGTCCAAAAAAGTCCTTTAAAGATGTGTGCTAAAATTTTCCACTGAAATGACAAGTTTTGAGATGTCTGTCACTTTTTCACATACTTGAAGACAATATTTATTTTATAAAACATTTATAAACTCTTTTCACTGCAAATCAAAAATTTTATGATAGGTCTGTCCTAAACATAGCTTAATTTTTATCTCCTACAGAAATAATCTCAAAAAGCAAACACCTCTATTAGAACCAGAGAACAGAAATAATCAACACATATGCCTGAAACTAAGTGGATGCATAAATGCTTTGCCACCTCAAGCCTTTAAAACATAAGCCTCTGTATTTTTTCATAATTTTGTATTTGTCTATATAACAATAATATATTAAGAAAAACATCACCTATCTCTCAAAAAATAATGAAGTTACTCCTTTATGTTAGAATAATTTTTTGTTAGATGCAAAAATCAAAATCTAGATGAATAAAGCCTATTCATCTAGATTGCTATAAAGCCTATGCTGTGACTGTATAATCTATACTAAAATTTCAAGTAGGGAGTTAAGATTTCAAATCCTTATTGAGATTAAAATTAAGAGTACCAGATATCAACATAAATATTCACTTGCAAACAAAGGATATTCTCTCTTTGAGCAAAGGATGTCCTTCCATTATGCCAAAATGAATAACCTAAACCTTTTTTTGTTTCATTACACTTGCTGTTTAGCTTTGTGTCATACCTATTTCTTTCCTTAAAGCTACTTAGCAGATTAATTCAGGAGAAATAGATGCCTTATTGTTGATTATATAAATGATTCAGGATGTTTGACATGTTTAATTTGACAGAATGGTACAAATTGCAGCCTTACCCTGCACTTTGCTAGTCCACATGCACCAGGACCACCTCTAGGATCATTAAAAGTTCAGTTAATTCAGTAGCACTTTGCACCGAAGAGTTTTACTGCAATGATTAGGTTTTCAAAGACAGCAGCAGGCCCTTTCCTCCCTGCCCAGCTTCTCTCTCAGATTGCAGTGAAAGTGAACAAATAAAGAGGGGGGGAAAAATGAAAATACCTGAAGAGAATAAAGAACAAGGGTGATGGGGTAAGATGGATTACTTGAATTTTCCACCAATCACTGAACAACACATTGGCTAAAGCATTGATTGATGAAGTATTTAAGTCGTCAATCTCACATCACAAGCCTTTTTACAAATGGCTGCAGAAAGGGGCTGACATCGAGGTGGTATCAATGGAAGTTGGCTTTGCTACAAAATATAAGAAAGACCTCTAGTCCACAATTTGCTCTCTCGCAAGATGTTCAATAACCACTTTCGACGGCCACTTTGCCAGCAAATGTTTCACTTAAAATGTCGGTATTCTTTACTCAGGACTGCTGTCCACCTCTAAATTTATAGGCCTTTACTATGGGAAGATTTACTTTCTTTTAGTTTTCGGTCAGATTATTTTTCCCCCATGCAGACTGCTTTTCAATTTACATGGAGGTTTTCTTGGTGAGTACTTTTTTCTTTTTTTCCCATTCCTTAAAAGAATTACAACCAGTTGTTGTCTCTTCAGATATGTTTTAAAACAGTAAATCAGTCATTGCCAGAAATCTGTGTTTGATTGAGAAATCAGCTTGTTCTGGCTTTTTATTTCCTTCCCCTCCTTCACTTTTCTTGTTCATCGACATTAACCTAAAAATAAATGACTGCACAGGACTTTAGTTGAGTGTCTGCAGAAGCTGTTGCTGCAGAGACAGGTCACTTCTTGGTTACCATCAGCATCACACCATTTGTTCCCTGAAGTCCCCTTCTTCTTCCAGGGGAATATGATAAATGTAAGGAACAGCTCATATCAAGGGAAAGACAGCCAAGCAATTCAGATTCCATGAAGGGAAAAGAAAGAAAAAAAGCCAACAAAAGAGAGTACATACCCCAGCATGAAAGAGCATCTTGATTTCAAGTTTTCTTTCAGGAGTCGTTAATATTTTATGAGACCACACAGAGTGTTCCTCCAGTGACATTTTTCTAAATAATGTAATGTGCAGTAAAGTATCAGACAAAGGAGAGGAGGAGGGAAATTGCCTTGTTTAGATTAAAAAAAAAAAAAAACCAAAAAAACCAAAAAACATTTGAAACCAAGCATTCTCAAGGTTGGTTGGTGCCTCAATCCAGAACCCCAACCTTTTGTAGAGTCACACTTACCAGAGGAATGGTGCCCAGAAATAAGGAGAATACCTTAGGTTTTTGTTGATTTGTGGCTTTTTTTTTCCCTTTTTCTTTTCTGTCTTACTTTTTTCCTTTCTTTTTTCTTTTTTCCTTTAGGAGAACCTAAGTATATGTTGCAGGGTCACCAGGCTCCCTTCTCTGTATCAATAAAAAGTGATGGGGCAGGGAATGTCTACAGAAATCTGTGAAAGAAAGACTGGCAAAAGCACAGTGCCTCCTATTTTCTTCTTTCCTGACCCTCTCATGTATAGGAGCTTTTCTTGGAAGCAAATTTTGATTTAAACCTCTGGGTGTAAACACTCCTAGAGTTTGAGGAAATCTGTAACTTACAGAACAGGTCCAAGACCTCACAGGCCCCCCAGCACTACAGTAGTTGACAGTTACTCAGAAACCCTACTCTGGGCCAAACTGAACCCCCAGATCATTGGCTTTATAACAACAAAGATTGCTGTTATGAAGCAGAGAGAGTTCAAACTTTCAAGACTACTCCAGTTTTTAGGTTTTGGGTCACACATTTTCCTGGCCTATTTAGGGGCTTTCACTCTGAAGCAGGTACAGGTTTTCATTATGACTTAATGAACAACCATTCCTCGATTAAACCATTTCACTTTGCAAAAAGCAACAGGGTAAAAGCATTCATGTAAGAGTTGAACTGACAGGTTGCTAATTTGATAGCTTGTAATTTCCGTACTTATGCTAGCTCATGCTGATCAGAGATCTGAGTGACTTATCTTGGTCTCTTACAATCTTATATTTTAGAAGAACGAAGTAAAATATTCTGCTTTTTTGCTATTAATTTCACACTCCCAACCCTAATGGGCCTTCTGGAGCTGTCCTTCTGAAAATCTGTGTTTAGATGAACAGAGAAACCTTGGCACAAGTTCTTTGAAATCAGCATAATATAATAAATATAAGGTATTATTATACTGTACGTGGATCAGCATAGGACTAATTACTAAATAATATTGCTTAGAAAAGACTTATTTTAGAATGTACTATAATCTAATTAACTGGGGAACTGAAGAAGTCACCATCAAAAAGCACAACTTGTGTAACACAAGATAGAAAAATTATACTTACTTTTGTTTTAAATATGCAAAGTATCTAATTGACATTGAATTGTGATAGATAAACAAAATCACTCAGCAGCAAATTGCACGGGCTTCCCTCCATTTGAGTTATTTAGACAGACACAAGTTAGTGATCACTATTGTTGTGCAAACACACTATATGGGACCAAAATGACTATAATGTACTGTAGCGGTAAGGCATGGAGTGAATCAGACAACTTGTACAAAGCTACAACTGAATTTATTGTATTAAATAAGAATCCAGCTCACCACTGCAGTTTATATGAGCAGTTAAAATGGTTTGCTTCTTCCCGTTACATGACAACGTAATCAATGGAATAAATCAGCGGCTGGCAGAAATCCTACATTTGAAATATCTCACATGTTTCCTATGGCACAGCAGAAATCTTCACGGGAAAACAGAAAGCCAAGGAAGTTGATAAAAGGCATTTGTAGAATGCTGTTGCGAGAGTTGCACCCAAGCTAGGAGTTAAATTGCACAAGCTTTGATCATTCAGACAGACAAAATACATGCAACCTGATCTTAAGGTATGAAGGGATGTTGCATCAGATATAGCAATTACATAATTACACCCCAGTCATATAAACACTTAGGTATGCATATGCTTATCTTCACTAATAGGAGTAGTTAATTGATTTAAATATTTTTACTACTCCTGGAAGTAAAATTAAGACACACTTACATGTTTACAAAATTGTTTACAAAATTCAAGTTCTGTAAAGCTGTTTTATCTGTTTTGTGGGGTTTTTTTAACATGTTCATGGATAACATGCAAGTGTGTGGTAGCCGAGGTAGCTGTTGAACTGAGAGCGTGGATGGGAAACAGAAGGGAAATTCTGTGACAATTAATGTCAGTGGGAATTTTGTCATGCTTTTATCCTATGATTCAAAAACAGAAGAAAAGGACCAGTTGAAATGTTGCTAGTAATTTATTCAAAATACCATGACAAATGTTTTCGAATATGATAAAATAAATTAGACATAGATAGCTGTTTAGCTGGTAAGATTATCTGATGATGTTTACCTTCTCCACATGTGACTTTATTTCACCAACAAAATAATTGTCTTCCCTTGATCACTTTCATACATGGTTTCTCCAACATCTGCCTCCTGCTTTAGGAGGTAGCACTTCTTCATGCATTTGTTCCACCACCCTCTAACACACTTCTGAAGCTGGCTGCTTTTCGATCATTATCCTCACCCTTTCCTTCTTGTTCCTAATCCTATGTTCTTACTCATTCCATTGTTTTACTTCATAGTGAGTGGCCTGCTGAAATCTCATCCAGTCTCACTTCTGTTCATTATCTTTGCTGTCATTCTTCACGTAGTTTTAAGGGTGAAGGTTACTGCTTTCCACCTGAGCTCTCTTCAGGTGCTGCTGTCATTTCCATCCCAGCACTGCCAGTGAGTGCATATTAATTGGCCCAGCATCGCTCCCCATAGAGCCTGCATGGCCTGGGAAATATTGAATGGCTGCCTGATCAGAGAGAGGGTGTTTTTTTGAAAACCGTTTTCATTAATTTTCTCCCCTATAACTACTCAATAGTAGTGATAAAGTAAATAAATATATTGAATAAGAACCTTACTTCACTGGGTCTTAATTGGTGTGTCTTGAGTGGATCTATGCCAATGTGTAATGAATGTATACTGCTCTTCACAGGTCTCATCCCGCCTACTGTACCTGGCCATCTCACTGCTACGCCCTGAGGTAGACTAGACTGCATGTCTGGTTTGTATAAGCATAGTTTTGTTTAGTGGGCATGTCAAAAAATAATTAACTATGTGTCAAAAAATAATTAACTATGTATAATAAAAGCTGGTTTCCTTGTATATGCTTTAGAGCTGGTTTAAACTCAGAATGCATCATCACAGTAACTGAACCTGACCACTTGTGGGAAAGGCCAGTCAGTTTCTAATGTGAGAGGACATCTGCTTAAGAAAGGAGGTGGGGAGGGAAGGTAATCTTGTCTATTTGTTGTAATTCCTTTTCAGATAAAACTTGTGGACTAAGTTGATATGGTTGCTAGAACTAGAGAAAGATTAGATTAGGCAACCGAAATATTGTGTTTATAGCATCTGAGTTCTTTGATCCCACAACTAAAGGTACATACATTAGGAGCAGTGAAGTCTTCTCTTGAATAGGGATTTCAAATATCTGTGACATCTTAGTATTTTAATATTCTGTGTAATTTTCTTTCCTAAAAAGAATCTGACAAAGCTTGGACCTACCTCTTCCCAAAAAGAAGCTCTGAAATTTGCCCTAACAAGTGAAGTAAGACATAGATCCCACCTCCTTTTTCAGAGTGATGTTTTTTAGCAGGAAGTATGAGTAAAGACCACCTGTAACAAGACAGTAAAATCAGTGGAGTAATGGGTAAGTGGTTAAGTTTTCTTTGTGATCTTAATGTCAAAGATCGCATTTATTCAATTGCATGGCCTTAAACTCTAAGCCAATGAAGACCATATCCTGATAGTTTAGCTGATAGTCATGCTGATGAGATGCCTAGCTAGTTCAAGGAAAATAGTTCACATCATTTGGAAATGTGTTTAGCTCTGTTCAAATCAGATTCCTTCATGAAGTCAAAGATGTATTTTTCAAAGTGACATAAATGGGATTTGAACTAGAATTTTTCTCTTTGAAGAAGCGTGGGAAAAACTCAAATGTGAATTAAAGGATGTTGGATGTTTCTTTGTGCATCGATGTTCCTATTTCACATTAAAAATTATATTTTGTACTTAACTCTGAGTTAACAGACCTTATCATTTGATAATTAAATGTAAATCACATCAGCTAAGTTTCAAGACTTAAAATCTAATTTGAAATATGCAGCAGCTATTTTGAGATCTACTTTTTTTTGTGAGGAATCAATGGAAGTTAGACATGCAAATACACCATAAATTATCTAAGTTTCACAGAATCACAGAATCATCTAGGTTGGAAAGGACCTTGAAGATCATCTAGTCCAACCGTTAACCTAGCACTGACAGATCCCAACTACACCATAACCCCAAGTGCCATGTCAACCTGCCCCTTGAACACCTCCAGGGATGGGGACTCAACCATCTCCCTGGGAAGCCCATTCCAACCCCTAACAACCTGTTCTGTAAAGAAATACTTCCTAATATCTAGTCTAAACCTTCCCTGGCGCAACTTGAGGCCATTACCTCTTGTTCTATCGCTTGTTACTTGGTTAAAGAGACTCATCCCCAGCTCTGTGCAACCTCCTTTCAGGTAGTTGTAGAGGGCGATGAGGTCTCCCCTCAGTTTCCTCTTCTCCAGATTAAACAACCCCAGTTCCCTCAGCTGCTCCTCATACGACATGTGCTCCAGACCCTTCACCAGCTTTGTTGCCCTTCTCTGGACACGCTCGAGTCATTCAATGTCCTTTTTGTAGTGAGGGGCCCAAAACTGAACACAGGAATCGAGGTGCGGCCTCACCAGTGCCAAGTACAGGGATAAGATCCCTTCCCTGTCCCTGCTGGCCACGCTATTTCTGATGCAAGCCAGGATGCCATTGGCCTTCTTGGCCACCTGGGCACACTGCTGGCTCATGTTCAGCCGGCTGTCAATCAACACCCCCAGGTCCCTCTCTGACTGGCAGCTCTCCAGCCACTCCTCCCCAAGCCTGTAGCGCTGCTGGAGGTTGTTGTGGCCCAAGTGCAGCACCTGGCATTTGGCCTTATTGAAACTCATGCAGTTGGCCTTAGCCCATCGCTCCAGCCTGTCCAGGTCTCTCTGCAGAGCCTCCCTACCCTCGAGACAATCAACACTCCCACCCAACTTGGTGTCATCTGCAAATTTACTGAGGGTGCACTCGATCCCCTCGTCTAGATCATCAATAAAGATGTTAAACAGGAGTGGCCCCAAAACTGAGCCCTGGGGGACACCACTCATGACCGGCCGCCGACTGGATTTAACTCCATTCACCACCACTCTTTGGGCCCGGCCATCCAGCCAGTTTTTTACCCAGCAAAGCGTGCGATCATCCAAGCCTCAAGCAGCCAGTTTTGCCAGGAGAATGCTGTGGGAAACAGTGTCAAAGGCCTTACTGAAGTCAAGGTAGACAACATCCACAGCCTTTCCCTCATCCAATAAGCAGGTTGCCCTGTTGTAGAAGGAAATCAGGTTTGTCAAGCAGGACCTGCCTTTCATAAACCCATGCTGACTGGGCCTGATCATCTGGTTGTCCCGCACATGTTGTATGATGGTACTCAGGATGAGCTGCTCCATCAGCTTCCCAGGCACCAAAGTCAAGCTGACAGGCTTGTAATTTCCTGGATCATCCTTCTGACCCTTCTTATAGATGGGCGTCACATTGGCCAGATTCCAATCTGTCGGGACCTCCCCGGTCAGCCAGGACTGCTGGTAAATGATGGAAAGCAGCTTGGTGAGCACCCCAGCCAGCTCCTTCAGCACTCTTGGGTGTATCTCATCCGGTCCCATAGACTTGTGTATGTCTATGTGATGCAGTAGGTCACTGACTGTCCCCTCTTGGAATGCCGGGGGGTTGTTCTCCCAGTCTCTGTCCTGTGGCTGAGGAGGCTGGATTCCCTCAATACAACTAGTCTTGTTATTAAAGACTGAGGCAAAGAAGGCATTAAGCACCTCAGCCTTTTCCTCATCACTTGTTACCATGTTTCCTCCTGCATCTAGCAGGGGATGGAGGCTCTCCCTGGTCTTTCTTTTGTTACTGACGTACTTTAGCTTATGTCTGGTTTTTCCCATTGAATATAGTAACAAGTATAATGGCTGGTACTTTTACACTATTATGCCCTTTTTTTTCACCAATTAAAGGAGAATGACAATTAATCAATTCTTAATTTGAATATAAGTGATTAGGGCTTATTTCTGTTGTCTTCACTGTGAGTGCACTAGGAAATAATGGCAAAAAATCACATAATCATAGCCTGAGCTGTAGGTTATCGACTGTGAGTGACCAGGTGAAGGTTTCACACACTCCTGAAACTTTGGTCTTCTCCTGCATCTATCTGATTGCTTGTCTGCTTTAAAGGGCAACCCAATGCCAAAAATAATCAGCATAAAGTTAACTTCCTTCACTTCCCTCGTCTACGAGACACATTTACCAATCCTACGAGCAGGCATGTATTGTTATACTTTGTCAGGCTTCCTGGTCTTTCAGAGTAAATATTTCAGAAGTCAACAAGCCTCTCTTGGACACCATCGAGCACCCTTCCCTAAACTTTGGCTATGAAAACCTGAAGTATCTCCATGGCAGTTACAGTCTATATCTCTGTCCCTATCAGTGCAAAGACGAGGCGTCACCGGGACCCTATGCTAACCTGTACTGAAGTACCTGCACAAATGACAACAGGACTTTAAAAAGTACAAAGAAACACTCTGGCTGGCAATGAAGCTCAGTACATGTGGAATCCTATAATGCCATCAGTACAGTTGCTTTCCAGAAGTCAGTTACGTTTTAAGGTAAGGGGTAGACTTTATATTGAAAGTGAGTCCAGGGACTTCTTATTTTTCCTATTTACCTTCCAAGACCTCCTAGCTTTCAGCTTTGTCATTCACATGGGTTCAACCTCCCAACAGACAATTGTGGTTGGGAGATAAGATTTTAATCCAGAACCTCTTTTTGTTTCAGGTGAATGCTGCTTTGTGCAATTCAGAGCCAGTAGTATTTCCACATAAAACACTGAAGCTGCCTATATAAACGATTAAGAAGTTGCAAAGAAGGACACTTCTTTCTCTACAGAGGGTAAGGTGGAATAAGGAGACTGGCCTTCATTTCCTTTAAAATGTAGTATGAGGGAAAGAGCTTTCTTTATCTAGGAACACTTTTCTTTTCCTTGAGATGACAACTCCAAATACAAACACTTTGAAAATGCAGGAGTATATGGCCTAACACATATGCCGGCCTGCATTCAACAGCCCAGTAATGGCTCTGGGCCACTTATTCTTTCCTGATGTGAAAGCACAGCACTTTAGCTTGTGTGTTTGGCAGCAGGAAGCCCCACAGGCTGGGAGAGCTATTTTATGTACTGTGCGTATGAGGGGGAGCATTATGTTTGGTACAGGGGAGCTGCTGAGGTTTTTATACTCTCATTACTAGAAAACATTTCTGTGTACTTTTCTCTGTGTTTTTATTAATCCATTTCATTTCATGCTGTCTCCCCTCCCACATCTCTAGCAGCTGCTCACACAATATCTCACCTACAGTTTGGGAAGACACAGTAGGCAGATCACAGTATATATTGCGTTATACTCCTGGACGTACCATCTGCCTTCTCCTCCTGGACATTTTTGCAACCAACTATTTACAACAACAGAGGGTCTGGCTGCTTAGGGCAGATCCTTTGCAATGAATGTCTTGTAAATAAGTGAAAGTTAAAAGGAGCAAGTAGCAGAAACAATCCTGCTTTAGTTAAAATTCTTCCGCAAATTACTCCCGCTTTGAGAAAAAAAAGATGAAATGTGATTTTTGGTGTGTTCCTGATTCATCTGGTTTTATGACCACCTCACCTCTTCTATTGCTAAAACTGGGAGAGGTAGAGAGGCATATAGCTGAGTGCCACAAGGAACACAGTGACAATGTCATTTATTCTTAGACTTGCTCACAGTCAAATACTCATTCCTGCCCCCTTCCCCCCCAGCCCTTCCCCCCCACCCCCATTGCCATTGACAGTAAGGAGTCAATAGCAAAGGACTTGAAATGTCCATTCAGTGAGAAGAACAATGCCTGAATTGTTGGTTTTAATGAGATATCCCTCTGGCTGCTTTGAGCCCCTCAAGCCAAGTATGTATGTCTATTTGTCCTCAGAGCTTTACAGAGAAGCTTGGTCATGGCATTCCCATGTAAAGCTCCCTTATGTTCATGGCACCACTCAGTGATCTTCTCCATGCTGTCGTCATTCAGAAATTGCCTCCTGCCATTCACATCTCCTGTCGAGAAAAAAAATATCTAGGGGAACACAGGGCCTGCTTACCTAAACATGAATGCAGTTCACCACAAAGCTTTGGAGCAGTAATAACATTGAGAGGTCTGCTTTCTTCCCTTCTCTCCTGATGTGCAGTTCCAGTCAAGCAGCATTGCATAACCCAGTGTTTTTATTCCTGGGTAAATGGACTGATTGGTTGGTATATGCGTAATCGACACTGGGGAACCCACTAGTGCGGTCACAGTTTCATTTCTGATTCATACACCCAGTTTTCTTTCCCATAGAATTTGGGAAATTAGTCACAAAGGTGGGTGCCCAAGTTATCCTGGGCAAATGATGCCAAAGTACCCACATACTCACTGACCAGAGCTAACACATGAGAGATGAAAGTCTACCTCAGCTCTCTCCAAACTGTTGATTCATGCAATGAGCAGACCGAAGGAGGCATTGTTGTTCAGTTGTGCTTAGGGATTTGTATGAAACACTTTTAGGAAATATTAGGATTAAAACAGATGAGTTCTCATAACATCTAGCTATGACTCCAGGAGCAAGGAGCTGCATGTGGAAATGCAACAACTATACACTCCTGGAATCATACTGTGCCATGACTTAAAAGATCAAGGTTCCAGAATATTATTCCCCACCCCCATCTTCTATGACATGAGACTGCCTGGCTATCCAAGGAGGTATAGAATTTTTAATTCCTGCACCAAGAAAATATCAATGAAATCATTATGTCTTTAGCCTGTATGGGAGGGTTTTTTTAAACATTCCCTGTCACCCCATGAAGGCATCAATAGAAGTTAAATTGCTTTATACCTGCTTGGAACCCTTATTTCTGTATTTGCACTGCAACAATTGGTTGCTACAATCAATAATTTCCTATAATTCCTTTTGTAAGCAGAACAATAGATAGGAAGTCATTTTTACAGCTGATATTTAGCCAGAGACTGGTTCACAGTGGGAATTACAGCTTTTTATTGTTTGCTGCTGAAGCGTTATAAGATTGTTGCCATTTTTTGTTTTAAGATGGATTGTGGTTGTTTTCGTGAACACTCAGGGTCACAAGTATTCAGTTGATGTCCTGTGACGCCTAGCTAGTGCCATGTATCTGAAGCTGTTTGCTTGCCACCGAAGAAAGATTTATGTCTTCAGCCATGCAAAGTGAAATAGCTGCATTGTGGAGAAGAAGGCAAATGTTTGCTTGTTCAAGTTTGGCTCTTATTCATCTCCCAGCTGACTAAATCCATGAAGATAAACATGGCCTGGCTTCCCTAGTTCAGCAATGACTGCTTATTGTCTTTGAATAAATACTGCAATATTATTGCTCCACACTTTTCTGGCCACTGGCAGACTGTGAAAACAAGCTGAAGTGATGCCATAAGTCATAACATATACAGTCCCCGTTGTCATTAACCCAGGGTAAAGGAAAAAAGAAGGATTCAGAAGTCAGCTTTGTTTTAACCCTTTGAATTGTAATATTTTTTTTTTTCCTCCTCTAAACATGATTGACGTCTCCTAGGAGCTCCCTATCCTTTCATAGGTTAAGAAGCATTAAGTAGTTGCACTTTCCACTAGCTGAGTCTAATCACATTCCTATAGATGAAGTTGGCTGCCCTGGACACCCACAGATTCCCATTTATCTTTTAAAATGCAATCTACACTTTTGTAGATGAGCTCATCTTGGGGAGTGGCAGAAAGAAGAGGACAAGAATAGAGGATGGATTTTAGAGGAAACCAGCATATGATAACACTTGTATTACAAACATCATAACAAGCTGCCCTAAAGAAAAGAGGGCTAGAGAGAGGATTGGAGGAACATTGTATTTAAGAGGCTAATTTGCATGCAGATGAGGAAAAACCACAATGAAGATTCTGAATTGTCAAAGTCTAACTGGCCACATATAGTCACATGATGAGAAAAAAAACCTGTCCTGCAAACCCTGGTAAGAAAACATTTTATGTGACTGGAACCTCTTATTCACCATCCTAGACATCAATGCACAGAGTTTTACAGAAGTAAACAAAACTTTTTGAGAATTGTTTTTTTTAAAAAAATCAGCATACCAGACAATAGTGAGACCAAGAAAGAGAGGTCTGCTTGGACATCTCATTTTAATAAGCATTTTGGGGGCAGAAATGAAAACAGCTGTCCCAGCGCCATTCCTTTTCTTCTGCATTTTACAACTCACTCACCCACAGACAACTACTGCTAGAAACTCACTTCTAAGCTGTTTGTCTGCTATGATTTTGGAGTTGCATTTTATCTACTGATATGCTCAAATCTCATGACCATGTCAGTGATACAGTATGATACAGCTTGGTTTTTCTCTGTACAGCATGTTGCAATATTGAGGAAGATGAAGAGTATACACCAAATCCTCCTTTATACTTAGGCCACTTTTCCAGCACACTACCACCATGCCACTGATGTCACAGAAGGGAAGGCATGTTATGTCCTAAAGTGAATGGAAATAGATATCAATTTTCTTATGTCTTTTACACATTATCACCATAATTTTAGCATGCCTAAGTATAAATAAGATGCTATGCATACAGCACAGCCTGCTGCAATTAGAGTTTAGGATTACTTTCATTATATTGGAGCAGAGGATCTATTACAAGATCTACCTACTGACACACAATGTGCTTGATTTTTTTTGTGGGACTCCCATTAAGGAAATGCTCTACAACACGTGTCATATTCTAGATAGGTGAGTTGACACTGGAATTATCTTTTAGCTGGTATGAGGGTAATTCCCTTCCATTCTTATACAGGTTACTTATGGAAAAGGTTAGTTGTTTCAGTTACAGCAAACAGAGGAAAACAATGACAGTTACATAAAAATCTCACAGTAATTGAATTGTTACTTTCACAACTCCACTGTTGAAGATGGAAGTTTGTGTGCTGGATCTTGAAAAGACCTTTGTGCTGGGAACAGATGTTCAGATGGTAAATTATTTCTTTTATAATTTATTGTAGTTACAACATTAAACATAAACGAATAAATCAAAATATATTTATAAACCACACAAAGGGAAAGATTGGCGGTAGGGGGAAGACCAGTGTACACAAAAAGATGTTGTTAGTATAAAAACATACAGACTAAAGTGACTGTGGAAAAAAGCATTAGCAGGAAATTTAAAAGAAGTTTCTAAGCAGATGAGTGAGAATCTATAGTGGTTTTCTTGTAAAACAGGGGAGGTGATAAATAATCCTATTAATTATAGGTCTGAAGATGTACGTGCAATGGTTAACCCAATGAAAGAGGGTAAATATTAACATCTTACTACTGTCTTGGGTAGTGATTAAGGAAAGCTCTGGGTTAAGGGTAACAACAGGTATGTTTTAACTAAAATAAGGAGAAACAGCTTATAAAGGACAGGGGAACAGTAATTTCTGAAATCATTTGTATTGTCCTGTATGTCTCCAAAGAGCTTCATGGGGTTTAGTCTTGTGTTGGTCTTCTCAGTCTTTGCCAGCAGCACTGCCTGGAACATAGTCTTCTCCATCACTGGTTGTTTTGGCAGGGGAGAGCAACACTCATCTCTTTTTCTCCCATTTTTAGGGAAACTGCAATCATATCTCATTTCTTCAATAGGTCTAACTTTGCTGAATGCACATTTTGTAGGCACGAGGAACAACTTAATGAGCTGTTCCTGTTTTGCCATTATCTACTGACCTTTGGTATGAAGGCTTTAAGCTCTAGGATCCTCTATCACAGGTTTTCTCCTTTTATTTATTGTAATATGAAAAACAACTTACAGTGCGTCTCGTTTTAGCATCATTGTTTGTATAAACTCTAGTTCTGACTATTTATTAACACCTGAGCAGATGAAATGTTTCAGTGATATTGCAATTCAGTCATGTCAATGGGAATCTTTACTCGACTGTTTTCCACAGGAACATAACTCAAAAGTATTTCTTGAACATATTAACAGGAACAAAAACTCACTCTAGCCTTTGCTCTCACTTTTTGTCCTGTTTCTTCATTAATAACATTTTATTTATGGCATGTATCTTCTGGTTGAAAATACTTTTATTTTTCCTCCTTATACTTTTCTTTTTTCTTTTTTATCTACATTTTAGTTCTTATCTTTGTTGATTATTCTGCTCTCCTGCAGTATAAACTCTCTCATTGAGATTTACCCTCTGACATACTTTAATCCACAAGTTAAATTACAAGTTTTATATTAAACAAACAAAAACAAATGCACCTACTTAACATTTATCCATAATGAAAATTATTTCTTTAGTGTGTTTTGAGTTTTACTTGCTGGTATTAACCATGTTTAGGCTTTGTTTTCAAACCCTTTCCTTCAACTTCAGCTGCCACTAGCACCCCAAAAGTTATATTCTCATTTTTGTTCAAGCTAATATTTCAGTCATTGCATGCTGCCCTTGAAGGGTTTCTGTGACTTTTCTTCTTTGGCATGCAGGTATATATGTCTTGCTTCTTTTTAACAATGCTTTTTCTTCTAAAAATATTTGCAAAATGGTTTTGACACTTACACGTATAATGAACAATGTATCCAAAGGTAAGGCACTCCTGAGGCCCTGTCTAGCATCTACACTATGTTTGTAGTTCTTTAGTTAGAAACTTTCCACAAGTTTCTCTGTGTTTGCTCCTATGGTTTGTTGACCTCAGTCTGCCTGTCTTGTTTCCTGTCCAAAACTTCAAACCTCCTCTAGATTATGCTCTTCATCTTTGCAAATTCTAGTCTATTTACTAAAGTTCAAGTCAGGATCTCCTGGCTGCCTTCTCAGTTCTGAGTCCTTGACTGCCAAAAACTGTGCATCTGTCTTGACTTACCAGTTTAAAATATTTAATATGTAATTTAGGAATTTCTCCAATGAGATAGATATTGTTCAAATGTTTCACTCTACCTAAACACACGATAGTGCAATACGTGTGCAAAAAGTAAACATTTATTTGCTTTGCTAGATGACTTCTTTGCTTTTCCTACTTTATCTCATGAAGACATACAGTTCTTTTCTGAACCTTTTCCAGTTCCTAGTTTCTAGTCAGGAAGGCTTCCTGTTTTGGATGAGTTATTTTCTTAGGTCCCCACCTCTTCATCTACAAATCTGTTTGTTGCTTATTACTTATTTTCCTCTGGAATGCCATAGTTTCGTTAGACAGTGATTAAGATGTACTATAAACCATAGTAGTTACAAGTTGTGGTGGGTCTTTCCTGTAACAACAGATGGATTAGCAAGCATTGCAAGAAAGTTCTGGTGAAGGATACATATGCCTCTTTTTGACAAGTTGTTCATCATCTCCCTTACCCTCACAAGGCTGTTGGCAGCAGAATGGCACTTCAGAGAGCACATCAGGGAGCTCTGTTGGAATCTGGGGGTGCCCTGGGGGTGCCCCAGCCCTTCCAGCAAATCTCCTCACACAACCCACCTGCCTGCACTCAAAGGTCAAAACTGCATAGGCAATTGAGTGAGCTGAGTATTACCAGCATAATGTATTAGAAAAGTTTTAACAGAACAGAGATAAAAATAATAGCCACTAATTTTCAGTGCTTCATTCAAACAAGATAAGACATAGCTTTATGTGATGCTGCATTTTCAAAGCACATATTTAGCCCTTCATGGACTCGTTATGGGCTAGCAGTCCACTGATTTCAGCTGTGGGTGTGGAACTCAGCATGTGCATGTATGGCACGGTATGATACCCCCTAGATCACAAACTCACAAGTCATGCATGAAAAACGTATTCTTAGCGTCCATGGAAGTGGCTTGAGTCCTTAGAAGCTCTGCAACAGAGGCAGGAAAAGTCTAAATCTCTGAGCAGCACTCAGACACCTCCTCCTTCCAGTTCCCTTCCTCACCACCATAAATAAAAGATGGGATTTCTAACCTTAGGTGCACCTAAAGACAGTCACATCTGAAAACCAACTAATACATGCAAACCTTCTAAGTTCTACAAAACTGGTGCAAGGTTAGTGTCCCCTCCGCCACTCTGATTCATTCACAACTGTTCATTGCTCTGAGTGAGGTGGGGAACTATGGAAATGAGGTGTTCATTTGGGTAATTAAGGACTACTTCATGTAAGGGGGCTAAAATAAAATAGTACACATTTTTTAGCACTCTTAACTTTGCAATGCTCAACTTTACAGACATAATAATGTTCCTTTATAATGTCACTTTTTCTGCAGAATTAAAAAGTACAATAAATATCACAATATTCTAAAATTTTATATAATGTTAAAAACATCTTATCTGAGTGTTTCCCAATGTATTAGTTTACTACCACAAGAAACAAAATTTAAAATTTAAATAACTCATGGTATACTCCATTTTAATTTGTAAAGGAACAAACTCCAGTTTTCTCCCATATTCTCATAATCAAGTAACTGAACATACATTTCATATTGCTTATTTAAATTATTTACCCTGCACCACCCTGTTGCCTTCATGAACAATTATTGAGATAAAGCATTCAATGGAAGACAAAACTGGTCCTTGTGGTTGAACTTAATGGAAAAATGGATTTAAGCATTGGACCAGCTTTCTAATAGGTATAAAGTCAATGAGGCTTCATCTCTTTATACCAGCTATGATATCTGAGCTACTCTGAAACATTTTAAAAGACTATCTGATAATTTTAATAGTACCTAAAAAATGTTTGATGTCGTATGGAAGGTGTACATCTGTTGGGGAAGAGGATAATTTTACTGCTATTCACAAGTATGCGAAGGCAGTACTTGAGGAATGCTGGCCCAGAACTATTAAACAGTACAGATCCACACAATTCTGTTTATACACATTTCCTATTACCATGGGGTCCCAGCCACAAACCAAGTTATTTAGTCAATATTGACATTATTTAAGAGAATTACAAATGTTTAAATTGTCATGGAATATAGATTGCATATCTTGTACATTATTTCCCCTTTTGTGACATTATTGACAATACCTCTTCACCTAAGAGAGGTATTAAGAGGACAAATGCATGAGTTTCTCCTAAGGCAACAGGAGCCATAACACTACTCACACAGAGAACCAGCAGCTTAGCATTGGTCCAAGGGGACAGCCTCCTCTGCTGGAATCAAACCCTGGCTTAGGCACTCTCCTGGGACAGGTTGTAAATAGGTGACGGAACATGAGCACACAGAAAGTCCATGTTGGTTTAGATCCTAGATAAATGCCTTCATCTCCAGTGAGGATGCATGTGTTGAGTTTCACATATATTTTCAAAAACATTATCCCCAGGAAATAAGTATCTGTTCCTTCAAAAGAATACGTGGCACAGTATAGTTCAGATACAGCACATAAAAATGCCATCCAATTATGCTGATGAAGCCACATCTCAAAGAAGTGTAGCTGTATAAAAACATTCCTTTCTGTGGTGAATTTATATTCTGACAATAGCATGAATATCAATGGGTAATTTACACCTTTACAAGGGTGATAAAGGAGAAAAATGTAGATGTAAAAGGTTTTGTTTGTTTAAAGCATCAGAAATATTCTATTGTATGACGCTACCTCCTGTCTTTTTTGCCACATAAGATGTAATGATTTACATGGTGCTTCCATACTAAGAGAAGCAGCATAATCTCACCCTCCCACAATGACCTGCTTGATTGCTTCTCCCACTAACAACTGCTCATGTTGTGCTCTCTCCTCATGCAGCAAGGAGAGATAGCAGGAGCAAAATGGGTAGGGCCTGGGACTAAACGACTTGGATTCAGCCCCAGCTTTGATTCGTATCTGCCATTCAGTGTTCTCTCTCTCTCTGTGCCTCTGTTTCCACAGCCGTCTGTAAACTCTTTGGGAGGAGCTATTGTCTCTTTGTTGGCTTTTTGATGTTTTCAAATGCTAGAGCAATGTTATTCCAGTCTTAGGGCAGGTATTTATCTCTTACTATAATATAATTTTTGGTGGTGTTACAAGAGAGTTGAGTCAGACATCATTGAAAAATAAATGTAAAGTAACCTTGGACTAAATCTTCAGACTCCGTATCTCTTGCTTTCTCTCTGTACTTGAAAAGGCTTTTGTAGCCCCTGTTCTTCAAATTACATTTTATTGTCAGTGCTGTAAAAAGGTCCAATACTGGGAGCCTAAAAGCTTGCTGAGCCATTAAGCTACATGGTACCCTGAACCTTATTGAAGCCTCTGAGTGCTATGATTAATAATAATGTGAAGATTAAATATCATAATAATTCAGTAAGTAGAAATAATTTAATAATGGGGCAGATGATGCAAAAAAATCAATCATACCTGTGGAAAAAAAATTATAGTTTTTTAAATAAGAAGTCATTTTGCATTTTGATTTTACATTTTTAAAGACAGAAAAAATGTTTCTGTATGAAAAATTTTATTTGGCTGAATTGTTCTAAACCATCACATTGCCATCTTTCTCTGCCAAATACTTGTGTTTATGATGGGGACTAATCAAGCTCAGCCTTGTCAAAACTCTTGTGAAAATAGACAGATCTCAGCTCCTGTGTAAAAATTTCCAAAGTAAAAGTGAATTCAGCACAAGCAAAGAAACGATTTAAATCTCACTGGGAAAACAGGAAGTCTCTTGTTTCCTACAACTGTCCTGAACACTGTTTGGCCTGTAAAGTCACTGAAGAAATGTGACTTGCCAAAGTCATGTCAGCCTCTGGAGAAAGACCAGTTACAGTGATATGTTGCATCGAATATGCATGTACTGTCCTACTCCTGAGTTTGTTCAAATAGCAAACACTTCATGTAAAATTGAGCATATTCCACTTGCAGAAACAAATGATCTTTGTTTCATAATTGGTCTAAATCCTTTGAAGACTGTAAACTTTGCTTGCTGTTCTAAAAGGACACGCACTTTTCTCCATCACAGCTATCTTGTCTAGCGATGTGTTTGTCCAAATACTTTGCCAATGCCTTATGCAATACAGGAGCATACACATGAGCAGTGTATTTATCAGCTCGGCTAAGCTGAGCATGAGTGTGTCCATCCAGCTTGTGGGAATTCCTGCCCAAGGAGGAACCATCATAACAGTCAGAGGCATGTCCATAGCCTGGCAAAAAAATTTCATCTCTCACATCCTTTTCACTTTGATTTCATCAATACACTTGACACTGGGAAATGAAGTTTATTGAACCTCTGTATTCATCCTTCGAAAAGCCCCTCCCAGTGTCAAAGCAATAACTCAAATGGAGACAATTTCAAAAGGTCTCTTGTCAGAACTGCAATTGTTCTTGAAAGGTGAAAAGTCCTAATCTACTTTACTGGAGTGCTCAGCAGATCTTTTTTATAATTTCTTTTTTAACCTGCAAGATTAAAATAACAAAAAGAAAAGAAAGTAACTAGTCTTTTCAGAGAAGGGAAAGGATCAAATGTTCTTAATTATACTCCTGATCTTACAGATAGTACCCTTTTTCTCTGGAGAGGGGAGTGGAGAAAGCTATGCACTCAAGTTTAAATTTTTTTATGTTGCTATGAAGAAAAAGGTCCAATTTCTCCCATCAGTTACATCCATGTAAACCTCACTTGAAGGCAGTGCATATACACTTAGTGAAGTAGTAAGAGAACAAATAGAGATTTTATTTTTCCAAAGCTGTGGCAACCTGGAAGGTGTTTACAGAAAGCAATCTGATAAACATTAGTCAAAGGCCAGAATCTGATAACACAATTTTTGGATAGGTAATGCTTTACAGCATGTAACACAAGTGGTCCCGAGGGAATTTGAAGTTGTGCAGTCCTTCACATCTGAGCAAGAAATGGTTAAAAATATCAGATCAGATTCTTGCTTGGCCACTGCTTCACACACACCTACACACACAGGAACAAATCATGACTTAATATGTAAGACTGTGAAAAGCCAGATCAACAAGACCACTTTCAACTATTGACTGAGAGCAAGATTATAAACATATGGTGCTACATGAACACAATATCTGTTTATGTTACTATAGGAGTTCTATATTTAAAGCTTCCCATCTTCATCGTGCACAGCAAAAATGGGAAAGGTTGTTGTTACCATTCCTCTGTAGACACTTAAGTGAGACAGAAACTTAACATGGCAAAGCCTCATCTTGGGACCCGATTAAGACTCAAGCAGCCACATCCTGCAGCTTCTTCATTTTATTCCAATACAAGACACTGAGAGCCACAATTCACAGTCAGCTCCCAGGTAGGCACCTTCCAGCAGGATGAGTTGTGGCTGACCATGAGTGCAGGGCTGGGAGCACAGGCATTGTCCCAATGAGAGCAGGGACCTCCAGCCATGCCAACATTGCAAGGCCAGCGATAGAGATGCAATCACTGCTTGTAGGATGTTGGCATGGCATGCCAGAACAATGCACAGTTTTTGGCTCACGTCAAACAATTTAATCTCAGACCAGTCTGACAGTGGGGATCAGGGACACATAAAGCCTTGAAAAGGGTTGTGGAATGAAAATTTCCATAACTGTATCCTGACTTTTGCTGTGATTTGTAACTGTGAAAGTGTCTCCTCTACAGAAGGCATCTCGTATGGAGACCCTCTCCCTTGTCTGCCTGTCATGAGTCCATGGGGTCAACTGGTAGTCCAACCTCTTTGGACATAAGGATTACAATACGTGCCGTGCTGTAAGTGATGTTCCAAACTGAGTCCATACAGAGCTGCCATGGGCAACAGTGTAAAGCAAAAATGGTCTTTCCACTCCGGCGCTGAAATTTCCTGTCTTCCCTCCATTAATGCAATACCTTTAACTATATTTCAATGTAGGATTTTCTTTTTTGTATTTAATAACTATTGTGTTTCCTTTATGATTATGGGGTAATGAGTAATATTTCAGTCATTTATACTCTAAAAGCTGTGCATTATTGAAACAAATGCATTCGGCTCTATAAATTCCCTTTTTAGGCTTTCATTTGGTCAGATTTACAAAAGCTTAATGTCAGATTATTATTTCTGGCATTCAGTCATCAGCAAATAACATTTTACCTTAAGATGTGATTCTCAGATACTAAACACCAGAAATAATTGATCATCATGACATTCCTTTGTGAATTTCAACTTTCATTTTTGTTCTTTTAACAACAGATTTAGTCAGTTCCTCATACCAATTGCTGTGTTTCATTAAAACAGTTCTGCTTTTGCTATTATGTTCCCCAATAGAAGGTTCACTCTCAATATTTTCTGCTGGACAAAGCCAGCAAATTAGTCCTGTAAGTGCCACTGTATTTTCAGATCCCAAATTTGAGAGTGAGGTCCAACATTTCCCATGAAATCTCCATTAGGCCTGGGGGAGATTAATCTCCTAACTCCTCTTTTATTTTTTGTTATTCAGTTTATCAGATATGCCCTTGTCCCACTGCACCTCCCAGAATGTTTCTAGTGTTTGCTACTATCAATTCAGGATGTACTGAACAAGTCAGCATCAGCACAGACAAACTAGCCTCAGTCAAATTAATTAAAAAAATATCCAGAAAAAAAATGAAAAGGAAAAATCATTTAAACACAAAACATATATTGAGGACAGTATTGAAAAATTTTATAAATTCAAAACTTGCAGATGCATGCTTGCACAGAGCTGCAACACAAAAGCTCTTGAGCAGCCAGTGGAACAGAAGGCTGGGTTTTGCCTACTGCTGTGGTCCGTATATCAGTGCTGGAATTGGACATTAATTAGCACTTTATTTGCTGTTGTGCTCCTTTTCCTACAAATATTTCCTTTGGGGCCATGACAGCCATTTCCTGCCCTTTCATCTTCCTCCCCCCCTTCTCCCTAGTGATTGAACTATTAGCCTCATGTACCTGTGACAGGCTGAATACTGGCTGCTTATGGGAGAACCAAAGGGCTAAGCACATGCAGGATAAAGGATATAATGCAACAAGGTATACTTTTCCCAGACATAGAAAATAAAATGTATCACCAATAAACAAACAAACAAAAAAAATAAAAAGCAAATGCTAATAACATGCTTCAAAATGTTCAACATAGGTAAAACTTTCAGCTCCATAATTTTCTCTCTTAGGCTAAAGTAGCAGGGAACAGGGGTGCTATCAGTTGTTGGGAGAGGATATGAAGAAAGGCCAGGATTCAGCTACCCTGTAGCTAAGGAAGAATTTAACTTGATTTAACACGTGTTTAAGGCTTAAGCACATGCTCAGATCCCAGCAACATTAATCAAAGCTAAATCTTTGCTTAAATGTATTGCTGATGGAAATAGGTAGAGCAAAGGAATGATACAACAATATTAAGTAAAGACAGAGTGCTATTATTCCTCAGGGTTTGACTTCCAGCTGGCACATGTGCTTTTGAAAGCTTTCCCAAACTGTCACTCCCCCTTCCAATTTGAGCACTAGAGAGGCATTTTCTCAAAGGATTGCACCCCTGTTCTCAGCATACTCCCCCAGTGCCATCTTTCTTCATTTCACTCTGATCACCGAGATGCATGGGAGCAAGTTCTGCAGTCCCTAGCCAGGTTAACACTTTTGAAGTCCCAGAGCATTTGGATTGGGCCCATTCTAGCCACCTGGGCATGTATTAGTCTCCCAGATAAAAAGAGACTTTTAAAATGCTTAGATATTACTGCATAATTATTCCCAACTGTTGTTTTATTTTGTCCATGTGTCTCACAACATTTTCTGTAGTTACTTCTGTGTGCAACTCACATATTGTGTTGCCACAGTTCATGCAAGTAAATCCCAAGATCTCCATTTTAGGGCAATTAACTTATTTAGTCAAACTCAGAAAAATGGAACAAAATGATCATTCCTAGTTCTGCAGCTTCCCAGTTCAAATCTAAGTAGAACTACTAAAATAGAACAAAATGTGTATTTTGTCTTTGTTCCCGTGTATTCATACACTCTACACAAAAACCCTTGGAGGAATTTCAAGTAGGTGATTGCTGGTAATCATTTTGTTTAAATGTGCAAGGTTGCACAGGACCTCTGTCTACTAGGAAACAGAATGTTCTCACTCAATTATATTAGCAATCATTATTTCAATAGTGGAAACTTCCACAGTAAATAATACAGACTTTATATCGTATTTAGGAAGAAAAAGTACACTCTTTAAAATCACCAGGGACAAAAAACAGTCAGGCTGGGGAAGATTTTCTGTTTGCTCTCAGCAAGTAAAATTAAGCTATGGGGTTTCAGCCATAATGCTGTTGTACCCTATGGAAAAAGTTTAAAGAAAAAGAAAATTACTATTTTCAATTAGATACTGAAGGGAAAAATTTTGGGATACTCTTTTAACCATTATGCTCATGTGTAATGTTATTTTCACATACATATATATATATATATATATAATGACAAAGTATGTATTTTCAGCGGTGGGGTTGTTTTTACTTAGCAGGAGGGTTTTTGTTATAGGCATGATGCAATATGCTTTCCAAAGAAATAGTGAGAGTCTGTAAGCATTTACGTTACAGAGAATTGTGTAACGGATTGCTGATGATATCACCCTTCAACTCTCCTGAGAGCCCAAATAGGGTTATTTATAATTAAAGTTGTTGTTTAATCTTTTTTAATTCTTTTGTTTCTGTACAATCTTTGCAGGTACAATCTTCTTACTGTTAAACCTACATAAATCTGAAATTGAAAATTTTATTTGTATCCTGATAAATCATTCAAATCTGGGCTTTTAATTTCAAATAAATAATCAAAATTAATGCAAATGCCTGTTATAAGTCACAGTTTCCACTGCTTTTCAGTTATAAATATCACAATCTTATTTTGCTTTTTATTCCTAGCACCTGATTATTGTGAGACAAAAATATCATAAGCATTAGAAAGGTTATACATTTTGTAATCCTCTTGCACTGCAAGTCTGCTTTTGCTCTGTGAAGGTTATTGTTCTGTTTGACATCTTTGTCATACTCATCATCATGTGTATTTTCTCAAATCGTCAAGGGAAAAAAAAGAATCATTTTCAATAATAGCATGCAGTTAATTGCAGTGAGCAGGCATATGCATTATTTTAAGGGCCCTAACAGATTAAGTCAATCTGGCAATAAACTCTATCATGAGCACAATCTCACTGCTCCACTATTATTATGCTGACCCTCAGTTTTGAGAGCACAACCTTGTTCCATCTGAAGTATTTGTTTCCTGTAGAAGAGCAAGGGGGAAAACCAGAGCAAAATAAATTAATTTCAATTAACATCATGATGCTTATTTAAAGCTTATTTAATTATTTATTTTATCTAAAGTGGATAAACTTCGTGCTGAAAAGAACCTTTTCTAAACTTGCTCAGTTGGCAAATTAAGAGAAAGTGTTTCTGTCAGTCTTTTAAATTCACAACCTCGTGAAAGGATCAGGCTCATTTATTTGCTTTTCTTCTGGTGACATTCCTGGAAGAACCTCTTCTTACTCAGTCATACAGTGGATTTCCAGAGGCATAGGATCAGGATTCAAAGCTGATATAATTCTGTAGAAATAAGTGAAGTGCAGCCCTCCACACTGGCCAGTAAAGCTGCAGCAGTACATGGGAAGAGTCTGCCACTTGCCTGGGGAAAAAAACAGCTTTGGTACGCTGGTCACAAGAGCACTTTCCGATGTTACTTTTTAAAAGGATGATTCACAGAAAAGTAGGACTAGAGTTAGTGTCTGTCTTACTGAGACTTCCAAAGGTAGAGATGTGGTCCAGAATACATAAACACACTCAAGGTGTGCTGAATACAGCAGACTTCATTTTACATAGACACTTACTACTTTTCCGTTGCACTCTAGGGAAGTATTTAGTGACTGGATGTACTACATCCAGCCCCATCGGAATATGGTCTCTTGGAATTGCTGTAATATGAATAATAAGTCATAAGTGCCTCACAACATCTGTTCATTTTCATGTTGTGATTCCCATGCGACTATGAAACTTTTGTGGATGCCCATGTCACCTGATTGTAAAGAGACACCAGTGGCTTGGGTGGTGCACAGGACAGATTTGTGAACACAGACTATAATAAAACAGTATGTCACACTGATCTATCTACATACATGCATTGCTCTGCTTCCTTTGCCTTTGAGGACTAGGTGTGGTTGAAGGTTCCTCCAGAGGATGGAAGGAGTAGAGAAAGAAAATTTTGAGAAGCCTATATTTATATGAAAGCCATTAATGTCCTTGTTTAGAGCTAATATTTTGGTAGAATACCATCAGTAAAATAATCCTACATGTTTAATTATTTGCTTCAAAATTAACAACCAAAAAAAAAGACCTTTTGTAAACCTTAGGGCAGATACTCAGTAGGTATAAATTGCTATGGCTTCACTGATAACAGTGAAGCAATGTCAATGTAGATTAGCTATAAATGTGCTTCCCTGGTTCAGTTTTAATTCATCCTGTAGTTTATGACAGAGATGACGAAGTTGTCAGTTCATTTGAACACACATTACCAATCATACAAATAAAACAGATTTAGAGGTAGCAGTTAACTGTCATCTAGACATCTTTGAAGTTTTTCTGTAATATCACAGATATCAAGTGTAGGTACAATATAACAGGAAGAAAGAGGCAGTATTAAGGTTTTAGACTTGTCCACTATAAGGGGTGCATCTGTGTCATCAAGCATTTTCCATGTCCTCTACACATTGTAAAAATGGTAGAGGAAATGGATGTCCAACCTTTTCATGTCACTATGACCACAAAAGGAACTAAATATTCCCTTTTGCCTTTTATTGCTAAGATCCTTAGCTGAGAACCTGCAATTGTTGTAAAAACAATTGAAAATCAGTGTTACAGAGAGAATACCTTTGTCTTTGGAATCAAATACAGCTAGCAGAGAAAATTGAGAGGTGAATTATTTATAGCAAGAAAAAAAACGGGTTTTTTTATTAATATAATCATTTTTATTTTAGAGGATCTGTGCTGACTGGTAGTAGTTTGCAGTGGGAATCCACTCTGAGACTACCTTGTGAGGGAAGTGTGCTTTATGGGAACTCCTGTAGTCCTGGGTCATGACCATATTCATTACGAGTCTGTTGGAGTCCACCAAAGCACTCAACCGTTTCCCTTGTGTCTTTGTGTTTCCTTTGTAAGGGAACTAAGATTCATGGGGGGTGATACATGGTTCCATTGCTTCCCAACATGGAGTTAGGCTGAGCTCAAGTACATGCAGCAGGAAGTTTTGCAGGGTCACCAGGCAGAGTCTTTGGTCCACAGCATAGACTGCATAGGTACGTAACTTGAATGTTTAGCACTATTTATAGCTCAAAAATTAAAATACATACCCATCTTGCCCATGTAGAGCATGAGCAGAAAGTGAGGATCTGCACTAGCATGAAATGGTAGAGAAGTATTGACAGTGAAGCTTGCTCAGTCCAAATCCTTTTTTCCATCTCATTTTGCATTGAGAGGCGGAGATGAGTTTGTGCAACGTTGCAGCACATGAGCTGTAGGACATCATGGTATAAACACAGCATGTTTTGCCCCACCACCCAGGGAAATGCAGCATCTACTCTTCTGCAGTAGAAACTGTTTGCTTGTTCAGCTCAGGAAAACTGTGGATTAAAACCAGCTTCAGTCTTCAACATAGTAGGGGGTTTGTATATTTCTTTATCTCCTTATCCCCAAAATTTCTTTATTCCAAATCATGCAGTATCCAGCAGGCCTTTGAGGAAGAAGGAGAGGGGCACAGAAGTCTCTGTGTGTGAGACCAAAAAGTCTTATTTAATTTTCACCTGACACCTCAGGTACTGTGTAGCCATTTTTAGTGTCAGAAGCAAAATGAAATGGCTGCCAACAAAGATGAGGATAGTCCGTGTAAGAAGGAAGCGGTTTTGGAATTGTGACCAAATCTTTGGTTTATTACTTATTTATTTCATAAATTATTTATTTATTTTGATGCAGCACCCACTGAATGGTACCTGAGACTGTAACAGGAATTAAAAGGGAATAAAACCTTCAGCCACAGAATAGAGTGCAGATCTAGAGGGATGCTGAATTAAAGGTTTGAGTAAGTGACTGGATTGTGAATGGTGCCCAGAACAGCATATGTAAAACAAAAGGAGAGGTCTGCAGGAGAAAAACAACCTCTGCCATCAAATGCCCTTCTCTCCACACTTAGGGACAGCATCAGGAGTACCCAGAGTGACCCAGTAGCTTAGTTCTGAGAAGGACTAAGGAAAGGACATGGAAAGAAGGACATGGAAAAGGACATAAGACAGGGCAGTGCAGTGAGGACCTGGACAGTGAATGACCCCACAGTAAGTACTATAGATAGGAAAGGGAAGAAATGGAAACAAATATGAGTCAATGCCCAGTCAAAAAAACACAATCACGAAATACAAGTGCAGCAACAGAAGCTAGCTGAAAAATGGGGGTGTTGCCTATAAAAGTATATCCTTTATTTGTGTAGATAATTTGCAAATTGCCAATGTTTCAATGCTTTTAATAGCAACACACATCCATAGTTTCTGTATGAAACTGAACATCTCTGCTTAAATGTCAAAATTACCTTACCCATTCCAGACATAGATTATCCAGCAGAGATCATCTGTGTTTGCTATGAGTATGGCTCTGAAGTTAAACAGGGTTCAAGGGAGTCTTCAGAGCTGAAAAATAAATAAAAGAAACAAAAAGGTCAGAACATAGGCTTTTTCCTGAGTTGTTTTTCAAGAGTACCAGAAAAGAAAGTTCACATCCAGTCAGAAAGGCTGATCAATATAACTGCTGATCAAGACCCTAATCATTGGTGTTAGACCCATCACCCTCACCCTCCCTTCTCCAAGAAAGGCATACATTCTACACACAGGTTGAGTGAAGCAACTTTCTGGTTACTTGCTCTAAATGAAGGAGCAAAGATGGTAAACAGTCTGCACAATGAATGTTGGTTATGAGTCAGGTGAAAGTTGAAATGGGCAGAAAAATTCCAAAGGATGGCATATTTATACCAGTACCAGTGTCTTGCCACGGGGGAGATTGGTCCTGCCTGGATTTTTGTTATCAGTGAAGCTTTAAACATTCCCAATAATGAGAAAATATCATAACTGTGAGAAGGAGAACTAAGTGAATTTATCAGATTATTTAGAACAGTTCCCCTATCTTCATGTTGCAATTGAGAAAAGTATCAACTTCTATCCTTCCCAGTTAACAATACAAAACTTGTTGTGCTGGAATCAGCTTTAATCAAAGTGAGTTTATCATTACTAAGCTGACTGTCCCTGCGGCCTTGTGTCTCTCGCATAATTCATTGTGACCTATGAAAAGGGAGAAATGGGTACATAGGTGTCAGTTCGTCATTCTTCAGGGACAATATTTTTGCAACACTAACCTTAGTCGTGGTTTGACAGGTGTTTAGAAAATCTTTCTGACCTGCAAAAATGAACACTTCTTGGCCACCATTAGTCTTATGTGGCATAATAATCTCAAAAAATCATTTTTCTGTCCCTCTAGGAATTGAAAAGTTCATCCAGTATAGAGTAATCATTGCTCAATTGACATATAGGCACAATTCCTCTGTCCCTGACTCCCACTTCATATTAGCTGCTTTTTTAAAATGAACCCAAGTAACAGGGGGTATTTCACATGAGTTACGAGGACTAGGATCAGTGTGCACCAAAAAGGTTGACAGGATGCTGGTCAGAAGCCTAGAGTGACATACTTGCTGTTGTAATTTTATTTTCAGAATCAGAGATCAGATTAAAATAATCCTCTATCAGGATTAATTAGGAAGAGTGAAACAACTAGGAAATACAGTTTTATCTTGTTTTTTCCCTGCTTACATTAGATAAATATAAATAAGTATAAATAATATGAATTAATAATAAGAAGAATAAGGATAAATAAATATGTATTTTAAGATTTAAAAATACATATATACATATATATATGTCTGTGTGTTTTTAAATCCACTTGGGGTTCATTTCTTTATCTAAACAACATGTAGAAGCACTTTTCCATAAAATGTACTTCAGACTGTATGCTTAATACAATCTGTAAAAAAGTACAGTAGAAGAGAGCAGTGAAATGCACTGCCATACTATGCATGGACACGTTGTTTACTTTCTAATCCACAAAGCCAGTTGCTTCCCAGGCCTGCAGGAAGGCTGGAGCCTTCAGCTGTCACTGATCTGGTGACAGGGAGGACCAGCCACCATGGCTCTGACCGTGCTGGGCACCTCTTTGAGTTCAGCCCTACGCTCCCTGCCCTCCCTCCCTCCCTCCCCTCCCTCCCTCCCCCACCACTCAAGCCCTTATTTTGGGGTTGCAGGAGGTTGCATTTCACCGGGTGCTCATGCTACCTCGCCACTGCTGGGGAGAACAAACGGCATCCCAGCCTGTAAAACTGTACTTCCTAGCAACATGTTTGAAACTACAGCTGCCTGATATGGCTAATGAATTTTACAATCAAAAGCTAAAGTGAATTAGCTGTAGCAGATGTTTTTACTCTGGGAACTACCAGACCTTTCTGGCCGCTCATTTATCCTTCAAGAGGATAAAACTCTGCACTTCTATTATGTGTTGTCATTGGAGCATTGCACAACTTTATCAAACTTTTTATTCTGGAAACTGAATTAATTTTCTGCAAGGGGTTTTTTGTGTGGCTCTTTAATCACATTTACTGGGGAACATGTGTACTGTAAAGTTGGAGAGCCGATTATGGCTTCTAGAAAGGCCACTTTCAAAAGGAAGCTGCCCTCACTCCTGAGGCCTCCATTTGAAGGTCCTTGGGTTTTGTGAAGAGGAAAAAATTAATTACTATTTTAATAACGAAGCCAAGCCTGCTGAAAATCCTCTTAGAGAGTAGCTGGATGATGTAATGGCTAGCAGGAGGGATATTGAAAACAGTGACCACACAGCCTGCCCTTCACTCTCCTATTCACTCCCTGTAAGATGATACGGGCTGCTGGGTCACACATGAGGGAATTGAAAGCACCGCGCTGCCGGCCAGGGAGCGGGGGCTCGGGGGCGACACGGCCATGGGAGGTCATCTGAAAATTAACATCTGCTGTCACCTGCCCTGCAAGATAACCCTGGAGCCGTGGCTGGGAGCACATTTGTCCCCCCGACCCTGCCCCAGCATACAGACCCCACTGCTCACCAGCAGCTCCAGCGGAGCAGGGACCCAGTCGCTGGCCTTAGGGAGCTGGCCCACCAAAGTCTGCATGAAACCAACCCTCGGACATTGCATAAACCCCGCAGTGTAAACAGGCAAGAAGTTTTGTTGCCTCACTGAAATTAAGCAATGCGAAGGTACCCCCACTGCACATGGGGCTTTTTTATGTGTGGGATGCTTGACTCTTGACCCACGGCTTGCTGCAGAGACCTCTGTCTCCCTCCGCCCCCCTTGCACACAATGCTGATGGCTATCAGGGGTGCAAAGGGAGCTGAAAAGGGATCTGGTGTATCTGGGTTCCCTAAATGGGAGTTCCAAGTAGAATGTGAGATTACACCATGGAAAAAACAAACATTCCTCCCAGCCTGGAGGGACAGAGCCTACAGCAGGCACCAGCCTCTGGCAGGGACACTGGGGGAAGCAGCGGTTTGCCGGACTGAGAGCTCCTTGCAGGCTTTTAAAACCTCAGAGAGCACAAGTGAAGAACCAAAGAAAAGAACACCCCAAACACTGCTGCCTCTTGGCTGTCATTCAGCTGTGGCAGATTTGCTGGCCTGCTGCTATTTCATCCTAAAACTTTCTTTTTACAAACTTTAATAAAAATGGGACAAACCCCCCCCCCCAAAACTCAGTGTAAATGACTGACAGGTGATGGATCAGATGAGAAAAACAATTAAGACAGAAATAAGTAATATCTTTACGATAATTAGAAAATAAGACTATATCCTTTTTTTTCAACTTACATATTTTCTTCCTCCCTGAAATTACCTTTGATATCAGAAAAGATTAAAAGATTATACGGTATTGATGTGAACCTCTCAGGATTATAAATTCTGTGACAGAGCAATTCCTTTGATATCAATATGGGGTTTTTATGAATTGCAAAGAAAAGCAGGTGTATAAAAATAAAACCCACATAAAATATAAATTATCATTGTGCAAGTTAATGCCAGCCGTAGGCTACAATAACTCGCATATTTTCTGTTTCTAAAAATCTTTCCAGGCTTTTTTAAAAGCAGCATAATTGCTTGCTAATATATAAAAGCTATGCTTTTGTAGGAAGCAGAATAGATTTTGATCACAGAAGAAACTTGGGAACTTCTGCAATAGATTTCAGTTCTGATTCTCCTACTTAACTTTTCATGCCTCTCTCTTCTGATGGGGTGAAATACAAGAATATCTGGATGGCAGTGTACCACCTACAACTTCAACAGATTAGGAACTTCTGTGTTGCCCTATCCTTTGCAGAGGACTGCATTTAATGCTGTATATAATTACACTGGTTACAATGAAGAAAGAGGCCTAAGGGCAAGTTAGTCACATAGACCACAAACTGAACTGAAAAAAATTGCCAGCAAAATTGCTTTCATTTATCTCCAAAGCCACCATCAACCACTGTAACCAGACTTCACAGGTAGAGGAGATAAGGGCAAAAGGAAGACTGGTAGGGAGAGGGTCTGCCCATATAGCTCCAAGAGGAGATCCCAAAGGTGCAGTCCACAGTGACATCTGTGTCAACTGCTGTTCTGTCATCCTCTCATTGCACAGGTCCTCTTGTTCACCCATGTGGCAGCAGCTTTTGGGGTGTGGGACTACCTCCTAGTACCCCAGGGGTTGCTGTCTTGCCTGGGCTGCCATCCTGTCTGCTCCCAAGCTCAGACAACCTCACTGCCCATGCCATGTCCAGCTGGGTCTTCACTTTTCCGCTTGGGGTTCTCAGACCCACCAGTGTCTCCATCTCAGCTTTCATGAGTGGTTCCCTCTCCTCCTTCTGCAAGCAGGAGCCACCACATCTTTTGTTGGCCTCCATAAATTGCTTTTCTTTCCTCTGATTTACTCCAGTGCCAGTTCCTCGTCCATCTGAAATTTTGTTCACCTGACAGGACAGAAAGCTCTCCTTTCAGTCTGATGGCTCCAGACAGTCTTAATAAGTGTACAGTGCTGCATGCACGCTCCCCTGTATGGGCACAGGCCACCACCTGGACATGGCTCTGAGCGAAGAATAAGTGGAAAAAGTATAATTGAAATTGTCTTTTGGGGACTAAATCTATTTTTATTTCAAGACAAATATTTTACAACTGTTCCTGAAGCTGACTGAATTGCTTTGGTAAGAGCGAAGCTGAAGGTGTCTTTCAGGTGTTTCAGAGGAGAAAATTTTGAAATGGAAAAGCAGCAAAGTGCATGTCTGCAAATGCTTCAGCTGGAAGTACTTTCGATGATACTGAAAAAAGTTTAAAACTGAAAACAAAGCAAAACTTCCTGTTTTGTGCAAAACACAATATTTTCCATAACACAATGTTTTCTTTGGAGATCAAATTGTAGTGTGTCAGAACTTGTCCATTTACATCTGTGTTAAGAAAAAAAAATGATGGACATACATGTAAGAGTGATATTTCATGAGTTTTGTACTTGTAATCAGTGGGAAAACAGCAAATGCCCTATGTTTCAAAGAAATGGAAAGAAGAATGATTTTAACAACCACAGCACAGAAATGTAACTTCTTTCTTCCCTGCACAATAATAGAACAATAATGGAATAATAGAACAAATACTAAGCAATAAAATCATTAAACATGTAAAAGAAGATGAACCGCACGTTGTAAACAGCTTAATTTTATAAAGAGCAACATTCATCAGACAAACTTAATTCACCATTTTCTTGATTTACTACTTGTGGGTGAGTAGTGATTTTATTCTAGTTTTATTATGTGGAGAATATATGCACATAATTATGAAGTTAGAAGACGTGCCTGGGTGTTTACTTTATGAAATGTAGCATCTGGCACAAATCTCATCAGGATGAAGTGGAGGTGTAGGAAAATAAGTCGCCCACACCTTTTTTTCCCCCCTGTTTTAACAAAAGAGAGTTTGATGTGTTTCATCGGTCATGCTGAAGAGGCAGTCATTGCCCTGATCAGGACTGGTAGATTTTATAGAGAAAGGGCAAGTAGTTAGAATTTCATGAAAATAGACAGGATGTAGGGGAGAATGGGGGCTAATCTGTATTTATCTACCAGTGTAGGGAGTAAAATGAAAACTATGAAAATGTTTGCAATAATGGAGCTAAACAGAGAATTCAGATGATTGTTACCTCTTTTAGTACTCACAAATATAAACACAGACTTTAAGGTGAAACAATTGAAATAATCCCAGAATTAGTTGCACTAAGTGTATTCTTAGTGAAAGCTGAAGAGATTGATACGGTGGTAAATGAAACCTTTTCCCTCATAAATAGGTCATCTAGGTAGAGTGGCACTGTAATTCTCCCTAGATGTCAACACATTTTGGTGTTATCCTGAAACATCACTGAGAGACGGTGTTCATTCCTCCAAAGTCTCCTCAGTCTCTCTGTAAAGAAGACATGAATCACTTAGGGCCCAACATCACCTCACACTAGAGGCAAGTTGGACATAGCACACACTGAGAAAAGATGAAGTCCCAAACAAGGAGTGCTAGTAGTGTTGCAGGCATCCTTACTGTAGTATGTAGATTCAGGCTGCCAAGCAGTAGGTCAGAAGAGAGCATTCCTTAATCTTTACCAAAACAATCACCACAACACCTGCTGCAAAGCTGAAGAGGTTCAAATTCCCTTGATTTTGGACCCCAATCCACTCGCTGTGGTTTGGGGCCAATACAGTGTAAGAAACTCTCTGAAGGGGATGAGCCTCAGCTCTTGTGCCCTTGCCAGTGCCCAGGCAGGCACTGTTCCTCTCCCCAGTCAGAGCAACATGTGCTGCAAGGAGAATGAGAATGAGAGAGGAAAGCAGTTCAGGAATGAAGCTGGCAGTCTAAAAGAAATGGGATTATTTATCTGGCAAAAAGCTTAGAGGCAATCACTTGCCAGAACTTAAAGTAATTCAGTATTTGCAGCTGCAGGCAGGGTATCTCACCACATCCACAGTAACAGCAAAAAGAGGAGATACTCATTTAACTTATCATATGGTTCTTTTTCTTCTATAAAATAACTGTAACAGTAAACTTCAGGGGTTTATTTTCAGTCATAAGCATGTAGCTTTTAGAAAATGCAAAAGGGAAATCTGTGACCCTTTTCTTGTGATAAACTAGACTATCATATAATGCTGCGTACTTTACCAATTGACTTACAAAATGATATTTTGATGTGAGAAGGGCTCAAATAATAACTTCCCTTCTTTTGTGGCAGAGCAGCCATGCAATAGTAATTTAATTTGCTCTTGAGAAAGATCATATGAACATCTATTCTGCCCATGTAGTTCATTTTACAAAGCAAAACACAGATGAAAGAGTGCAGCCCTGATAGACCAAATCTTCTCTGATGAAGAGAGAAGGGGTTTTTTAAATCAGCAATCCCAAGCACTGATCACAGTTATCAAACAAGTCGTGGAGTGAACTACATTATATATAGGTAAAAGAAATGGCTGTCCATCTGTAATCAAAAACATGCTCATAACTAAAACCTAGGCCATCCTTTTGCATTAAGTTGACTCCCTTCAGTTAGCATGGATGAGGAAAACCATTTAAAAGGCAATAAGAAATGAAACCTTTTTAGTATCCTTACTAAATCTTTATCTTACAAAGTGATAATATTTTTGGAAAACAAAATATGATGCTACATACCATGAAAAATTCTGACAGCAACAAGTTTCACCAAAGCTACAAGATGTGTTGCTTACACTAATATATTAAAAAAAAAAAAAAAAAAAAAAAAAAAGGAAATCATGGTTATGAAATAATCAAGTTTTATGTTTAACTGCTGGTTTTCTCCTTAGAGTACAGTGGAGGTTTGATGCTTTGATGGTCATTGAACACCAACAAATATTAACACATTTAGATCGCAGCCATCCCCAATCAGCATGTTTGATTTTAAGAAATGGATATTGTGAAGATATGTCTTCTGTAAATCCTAAAAGGTGCATTTGAGGCCTGAGTTTGTGCTATGCTTACATTTCTTACTCAATAAAAAGAAAAAAAAATAATTTTGAGCTTAAACCAGTAAAGGTTGTAGATGTTGAAAGCAACAGTTAGGTGCCTCTCTGCAGAGCTGCGTTCTTGAAAAAGGCCATTGGATTACTGTGTAAATTCTAAAGACACTTTTTCTTCCTTTTAACAATAAATAGCAAGACACAGAATTTTCCAGGATATGGCTGAGCATATTATGCCTCACACCTTGAAAGAAGGATTTTTTTTTTTGCCTAGCTCCCCTGAGAGGCTCTGTAGGTATGCTTCCTGGCTCCAGCAATTCACCTTCACAGAGTCCTGCTGAATCCTGAAAGATCCTGGGCTACCACGGGACATGCCTCAGGGACATGCAGGGACGACAAATCATCTGCAGTTGACTGTATAATATGGTATGTCCTTACTGAACAAACCTGAACATCAAGGTTGAGGTACATGGTGTCCTATACGTGGTAGACAATTGCTTCCATCTGGCTTACTGAACTGAACACAAACTTCTCTGTAAAATCTGTTGTAGACTCTTCTATTTATCTTTTTTAAACCTGTATTAACGTAGATGATATACCAAACGTAAGTGAGGCTGAGATGAAGGACAGGCTAAAAAACTTGGAAATACAGTGTTTGCACTGCTGTTTGGATGGTAAGAAGGAAGCAAAAGAATAGTCTTTAAAGTCTGAGCCACCAGTTCAAATTCATCGAAGGTCAGTAGTGACCAAATAAATTTATCTTCATGAAGTGACTTGATGGCATCAATGTATTTCCCAGTGGACATGTGCCAGGTTACAGAAACTGCCATCACAAGCAGCATCCTTAATGAGTCTCAACAGAGAGAGCAAAAGACTGAATAGAGCCTAACTTTTTTATATGGAGTGCCCCTTCTAGGTCACTGCTGGGACACTGTGGAGACACTCATGGCTCTCACCAGTGTGAGAAGTCCCTCAAACCATATTCTCAGCTATTTTAACTTCTAAGACTGCGTAGCTTCTTAAACAGGGCCTTCTTCCATAAAGTGCGAGATAAAACTGCATCTGCAAAGAATGCTCTGAGGGTGCAGAGGCGATAATACATATGGGTTAAATATTGCTATGTTTAATGATATGCCGTATGGTATAGTTAGGCTCACAGTGGTTCACTGGAATATATACTACATCATAACACTGTGTGTGGTTTTTTGCTTTAGTAACAAAAAAATAGAATAAAATATAATAAAGCCACAGTCACCAAGATGCCTGTTGAAGAGAAATTGCAGTCTGAAAAATAACAAATGCCAAATAACGTGGGGTTTTGGAGGAGGGAAAGAGGCAAAAGAAAGCCAGGAGAACTCAATGGATTGGCTCCAGTGAAAAGGGGAGGGTGAAGGTGGAACAGTATGGGTTTTTCATACCCTAGATTCCATGCAATGCTTGTAAAAACCCTTGCCAAAAAAACTAAGTAGGGTTTTATACATGTTTCTGATTATTAGGAGTATATGTATGCATAGGCTTCTACAGTAAAGCATGTGCCCATGTAGTATGTTTTTTACATCAGTACATGCTGTCAGAATCCACAGAGGAAAAAATAAGTAAACATGCAAATTTCTTACCATAAAGACCAACATTTTGCAGTTACTTTAGCTAATCTTTTTTTAAAGCTTTCATGATGCTCATGCTGATGGTGCACTGAATGAGCCTTTCTGAAGAAGGTGAGAGGATCAGAGCTCCCTGAAGCAGGAAAAAATGTGAGGGCTTTTTTTTTAAAAAAAAAAAAACCAAGGTCCAGATTCTGCATCTACCCTAGTTTTTAAAAACCTGATGAAGTTACTGTGCAAAAATCAGGCCCCAGATGCCAAATCTGGACCAGAAGCACTAAGGTTTGCATGTGCTGGTAAGAAAAAGTATTTCCTATTTTTTATTTCCTTTTGGTCAGGAGTTGGATTTGGGAATGTGAATGAAATCTGCCTGTATCCAGCTATAGTACAATGTTGATATACTACAGGGATGTCTGCCAGCAGAAAGTCCAGCGTTTTGAAAATAGTATTAAGCGGACATTCCCAACAATGTGTCCTTACTCCATCATGCAGCACGGCTCAGTCTTGCACTGCAACCAAAACATTAATGCAGCCTGAGCAACTTTAAAAACCATCAAAGCAAGTTCTGCCTCTCACAAAAGTTTTACTCTGAGGGCTGTGTAAACAGAGCACTGTCTCTTTAACTGATTTTATTTTCCTCTCTCTTTTTTTTTTTTAGTTTAAAGATTACATTTAATATCTATTTCCCAGCAGTGTACAAACTGACATCATCTACTCATAAAAGCGGAATGCTTTGCTTTTTTAAGCTTCAAGCTGAATAACAAATTGCCACAGATGACAGCATAAAAGAATAACAGAATGGAATCAAAAGAAAATTCATTGTCAACAGAAACCCCCTGCTGAGGAATTTCAATTTCATATATCTAATTATCCCTGTCAGTTGGAAGAACTGACAAAAAGCATTCTTTGTTCTCTCTTTCTGCCTCCCGCATCTCACTCTCAATTAATTCCGGCATACAAATATGACTAATTGTCTTTGCAGTGCTCAAGAGCTCTGTATATAAATGTTCATGAACTGAAAATGATTTGGAGGGTATTCAGGCATCGATTTATGATATTTGAACACAATAGACATGCATAATTCAGGTGACCATGTTAGCACCCTCACAAGCCCTTATTACAGAGATTAGGCAGGATTCTCTTTTCACATCTTTTTTTCATATATATGCTTTGTGACAATAACTCACTTTGCACCTATTAAAAGAGGAAGCTTTATATGTCTGCTGTGGCTTATTGAAATTGCCATGAACAAGATTACCAGCATTTAAATAACATAGGGGGGATGGCCAGAAAATATTAGGTACTTTCAAAAGCAAGACCGAATCATGATGAAGGTTAAAGTTGATGGTGGTTTTTCTAATCTTGACTTGATCATTTCAAGAATCCTTTGAAGTGACAGAATTATCTTTACTCACATCCTGTATTGACAAATACTGTGAGGCTAACTTTTATATGATACTCTTTATGTAAATATATACACAGATGCATGAATGCATACACAGAGAGAGAGAAAAAAAACCTGAATAACTTTTTCTTTATTAGCTTTTCTAACTAAATGCTAAGGTTACTTCAAGGGAAAGGTTCCTGTATGATGACAGAATTAAGATTCATAATCCATGCCTGGAGAATGTTATCTGTAACTTGGCTATCCTGGCTCATAATAAAACCTCCCCAATTAAGCTGGTATTTTGTTCTTCCATTACTGTACTTGTTAAAATCATATGACTTATTTTTTTAAAACCCTCTACATTGTTACAGCTGCACTGCTTACTAGGGCAAAGCTCTTGCTCATAATATGAACTCTTCACCTACTCCAAGAGCACAGCATCAGGCCTTTTCTAGACAGAGGGACTGAGTCAGTCACGGAGCTGCAGCAGTTACTGTGATGTTTGCACCCCGGTTTCCCATAATCACACTGAATGTTTGGATCCGTACAGCAAAATATTAGTACATAAGAACCTAGCACAAATACGGCATCGGTTTTACTCATGTTTCATCAAAAGGCCATTTTTTCCTGGCTGATTTTGAACTCTGTCATCTCTTCTGAAGAAAAAGGAGTTATGTGAGAAGTTACAAGCAGGAGTTGTAATGAATAAAGAAGGTGAAGTCTGGTCACGTAAGGAAAATCTGCAAAAGGGGTTCTCAGAGGAGGCAGAGTTAACTGGGGTTTATAGAGCTTCAGCTGTATTTTCTACCCTGCCATGGTTTATGCAATGACATGGTGGAAATTTCTTGTTCCCCAGTGTGACTTTTTTTTTTTAGAAGAATATTTTAATTTGAGATTATGTTAATATTCAGAGAATGCAATTTTAAATGACATTGAAGATGTAAAACTCAAGAGACAGAAAGAGATCTTTTTCTCCCAAGCATGTTATAAACCCATCCTGCAAAACTGGGGAGCTGTACAAAGCCCAGGTCTTCATCCCTGTTGCTGCTTCAAGATGAGCAATGACTTGTACAGACACTTGCTTGTTTCCTGCATCCATACAAAACACTTAGAAACTTGCATGGAAAACCATGTAGACTGTGCATAAATTTTTCCATGGCACCCAGCAATTTATGTGCCCTTTGTATACAGTTCTCAACGGCAGCTGGCTCCCACTGCTACAAGCAGAAAATGTCATGAGCTCAGCAAATAGAGTTTTCCATGTGAAGCAGCATACTGATTTATACACGAAGTCATCATTCACTGAACACCTACAAGAAGCATATGGATTGAGGAAAGGGCTCTCAGAGAAAGTGGGGGGTTGTAATAAGGACAACTATTCAGCCTCCACTACAGGATCAGGTAAAGCACTCTGGAATACTGTCTCAAGACATAAGTACCCTCTTTTTATGAAATATTTACTAGTGGCAAAAATAATAGTGCCAAATGACCTGTTGTCCGAAGGCTAGAAAACAGGTGTGAATATTAACGTGTAAACAAAGACCTCACCTCCAGATACTGTGACAATAGCAAATTTAGCAATGCCTGTTGCAATTGGTATTCATTTAGCCAGCAATCAATAAATAAAGCAAGTTGTTTTGTGGTTTTTTTCCCTCTGCTGATACCCTCTGAACTTGCTATGTCTTTTCCTTTACAGCTGCAGGTCAGTTTTTCATACATGTCCTATAAACAACCTCTGCATGTTCATTGCATGTGACTTCAGTGGAAGTTGCACTTTGAGGTAAATGTTTGCCTCTCCAGCTCGCTTGCACTCATCACTTAAGCCACTGTTGAATTGAGTCCCATTAATTTAAAACACGGATTGCATTGAGAGTTCTTCCAGGGTTTTGTGAAATCAGTTCCTTTTACAAACATACATGTTTTCAGATAAGTCATAGAAAGCTTATTTCAGATTAGGCACAAATATTTCTCTTAGGTTTCCAAGCCAGCAACTGAGACCATGAAATTTTTCAGGCTCTGCTGCAGATTGATGTTAGTTTGGTCTACTCAAGAGGTAATTTAATTTTTTTTAATCTTGGATTTGAATTTTGTCCATTCCTTTAAAGGCTTTCCAGATAGGCACAAAGGGAATTGCCATATAAGTACCAGTCCCACCAAGAGAACAGCACCCATATACTGCTGTGCCCATACAGACCCTTCCTGAGATCAGTGAACTCTGCCTTCCTTACAATATCCTTCTCCTGCTGTTATTAAGCATATAACATCAGAACTGGTGGGCAACCAAGGCTCTGATTAATTCAGGATAACTGAATAGGCAACTTCTGTACCCGCCAGGGCTTCCCCTGAGGATTAGAGCCCTGGTTACCAAACAGACCACATCATTTTCTTGCCAGGCTCCACGAAAGATACTTTGGGTCAAATTTTGCTCTCTGGTGTACACTTTTATTATCTGTGAAGCTGCACCATGTAGTACTCAATGCTTGGCTCCATTATTTTATTTTTCCTTTCTTTTTCCATTTAAAGAAACCAACTACAAATATTATAGAGCTGAAAGAATGGCGTAAAGCCAGAATTGTAAAGATTGAGAGGCTGCCTTAATTTTTAAACCACTCTGCTGGCTTTTGATTTTGGTTTAATTTAATTTTGAACCTGCAGGACTTAATGAAGCCATACCTTTGAATTTCCTGGCATTTACCACTTTCATTCTGATTTGTATCTCTACAGACATTGCTAAGCTCTGTTTAGAAAAATGCTAAAACTAAAGCACTCCAATGTTCCTATAAAGCTCTCATTCCAAATCTCAGCTGAAAATATATCTTTTCTGACTTGCACATATCTGTTAATTTTGCTCTCCCTCTGCTATTATTTATCTCTGTAACTGTATTGTTTAACTCCTGTAAAGTGGTTTTGGGATACACTTTGGATGAAAGACGCTATACAAAATAAAGTTGTATTGTTTTGTACAAGCTGGCACATACTTGGTTCCGCATAAGCTTGGCAGAGATCTCTCTTACAGTGCTTTCTAGTTTCTCTCCAGCCATTTTTTTGCATCTTTCCCACCTCCTTTTGCTGGTTAGGATGTACTAGAAGAATACATCTGTTATGATTAATAAGTAACTAGAAATTTATTTGCTGCCCAGAATATGTCCTTTTCCCTGTCAAATGTTTTTGAAACAAGGATAATTTTACTGAGGGAAGTAAGGCTGCAACACTGACCCGACTAAAATCTATGTGCAGGAAGAAACAAAATAATGCATCTGATATTTTAAACATAGCGTCTACTTTGATTTTTATAAGCAATCAGAGGTGATTAATGCTTGGGAACGCTGTTCATTATATGAGCCTTTCTGTATCCTTGGTCAAATAAAGCAAGCAGGTGCAAGTCATAGAAGTTACTGATTATTTATGGCTTTTAGATACTTTGTGGGTTTAGCTGGTGAGAAAAGTTTTATTCCACTCACATGGACAAAACACAACCAACTGTCTGGACTGATTAAACTCACATTGTTGCATGAGCACATGGCAGGCAGGGGAAAAATTATAAAATCTCACCGCCTATGCCATGGCAACTGAGCAAACAGCTCATGGGAAGAATGTGAATAATAGAAAATAGCAATATTTCTCTTTGTGTTTTCGCACTTGACAGTTTTATCCCCACATCTGCCTGATGTCCGGTGAACAAGTAAAGTGCTTGTAGTAGCTACTCTTGTTCTCACTGATTTGACTCATCCTTGGCTAAGAGTTGTCTCAAGATGACCCATGTACATTTTAAGCTTTGGAGAAAATGAACCAGGAAATATTTGGGGGCTTTATATGTAAGTAGGGACACCACAGGAACAGGAATGTGCTACTCATGAAAAGGCTTTTAAAATCAGCTTTAGTGCACCCATTCAGGATTTTAGGTTTCTGGACAAAAAAATGTGGAAATCATTTTTCTGAATGCATTTCAAGTCAAATGCCAAACTCCCACAGGGGTCAATCAAAAAATATGAAGTATGTTCAAAATCTTCTAGGCATCTACTTATTTCCTTTCAGACCATAGTATCTGTCAGTGTCTGAAAAACAGATATCAACTGTGTTACTAAAACCAGTTTGTTTGACAGATTCTGCTTGCACATATGTAACAGAGCTCAGGAGATGCTTCCTTCTATCTCTAAAATACACTTATTTGGTTTTGCAACATTCAGCATGACTTTTGGCTGTTCTTTTGCTGTATGTGCAATGGGAACTTTGCTCTTCTGAAGCAAGATGTATGTGTCTTCAGTGCTTTTGGAAATCTATGTGATAAATGGGGACAGGAGAGTTTGATCGTTGGTAGGAATTCTACTTGAAATTGAAAATTCCTCTTAATCCCAGTGCTGTTCAAACCAACTACGTACTCTATTTCAGGTGGCCTATTTTAGTCATGGTCAGAGGTTACTATGGCAGGCCTGCTGACAGGATTCAGAAGTGACTGACAGGACAATGCCCTATTTGTCACATCAGGTATTATGCAGTTTCAGTTCTGCATTTGCAGCTAGGCTGGCATGGTGTGATAGCCGTAGTGCTAGGAAATAAAACTTTAAAAAGGTTCAGTGTATATGATTGACACAGAAGAGGATAATGAGTGCTATTTTTTTCCATCTTAATGAATTTGGTTTTAAAAAAAGGGTATTTTAAATACTGTCATTCCATGAAACTAGAAACCTGATTTGTTTACCTGATTTTGCTGCTACTGTTGCAGTAGGCAAAATTAGTGCTTTTGACAAACTCAGTATGAAAAGCGTATTGAGCTCTCTTTCACATCAGTAGTATGACTTTAATCAGATGTTTTACCCTGTCACAGCTGTGCAAAAATTAATTTACCCTTCTGTTCTGGGAGCTGCATTTTGGGCCAGCAGGTCTTGATGAATTTGTGTTCCCCCAGTTGATGGTCTATGGGCAACTGGAAGTTGAGGAAAGGAAAATCAAGGAAAAAAAAGATATTGAAAACAACAATGGCACACACTGAAGGAGAATATGTAAAGAGCACTGAAATTTATTCTGTAAAGAATTATAGAAACTGCTACTGCCCTCAAGTATCAAAACTTTTATATCTAACACATTTTATCAAAAGAAATATAATTATCTATTGGATTATATCAGGGTAGGTCTGTTAGCATTTAATTCTCATCAGGAGTGTGCTTTTAAAGTGTCTTTCCTGGTGGTCCCCATGGACCACATTTTGGATTATGTGGTGGAGTGTGAAAACTGAATTCCTCTCAGACGACACAAAACTGTGAGATGTTAATGGGCTTTCAGTCTATGTGACCAGGTTAGAGCTACTCTGAAGAAAGCCCCGCAAACACACATGCTGTGGACATGAAGTCCTCAGCATCAGCTGTGTTGCTCTGCAGATCTCCTATTGCCTTGTTAATGTACACAAAGCCTTGGCATAGCAGAGGATTCATGGGACACCAGTCGATTATTTTACAGTTTTTAAATCAACTTCTATGTCACATAGGCTTTGAGACAACTTGTAAATAACATGTAAGATTGTTTATAGCTGTACTGGATGCACTGAAGGTGTACGTTGCATGGAAGGCAAGTAAGAAATGAGTAATGAGCAATGTAGCTTTGATAGCACCTATAACTACATTTATTTAAACAAACATTCCTTTTGCTTTGGCTCATTTCTTTTTCTAGGACATCTGTCTGGTCAACCAGGAGGACTCTTACCTGTCTCATCACACATATTGTCACCTGGATTTTATGTTCTTTTCTCTCCTACTTATTCCCTGCTTGTCAAACTTACTAGAAAACTATGACAGAAGAAAACAAAAAGTTAGAAATATTTAGGAATGGCCAAAGTATTTACAGAGAAAGTTCATACACACTGCTAACATCTTCCCCGAGCAGCATTTCCATAAATTTGGAACAACTCTAATTGTCTTATTTACACAGGAAGAAATCTGAGCTGAGAGCTAAAACATATTTAACTCTGCACACCAAAGGCAAAGAAGAGGGTAATAATTATTTCTGAAAGTAATAAATAATTCTGAAAAATCAAAGAAAGAATACTTCTGGACCCAGCTCAGCTTACACTGAGACAAAATGGAGTTCTGTTATTGATTTAATGAAAATAGGACCAAACCCTGTGTGCCACTTGCCCATATGAAATAATTTGAATGGGCTGAGGAGAAACACAATAGTAGAGACAGGGAATGAAAAACACCCACAACATCACACACCTTCAATTCACCAAGGAGAGCTTTTCTCATGAAGGGGTGTATTATTCCCTTATGTGTATGTGGCTTCCATTACCAGTAATGGGAGTTGATCACACACAGAGAGGAGAATGGACTCCTCCGTCTGACATCTCACTGGCTGCCTGGTATAAAGCCAATAGACAATGCCAAGTTATTCTGATCGAGCTACTAATTGGAATCATGTTGTATATTGCTGAAGTTTGTTTATTTTTATGAGAGCATTAAAATTTCAGAAGAGCTACATTTGGATCTCTCTTACTGCACGCACACATACTACAGGCAATCTCCTTGTTTTACATGACATGCAGGGGTACGGCATACATGCTGTCTCTTTTGTATTTTGCTGTAGTGGTCTAGAGATGGCAGCATGTGAAATTATAGCCCCTGCTGTGTAATGTTTTTAATATGTATAAATGCACTGGCTGAATTAAAGGAGCAGCATTGCTAGTTCAGCCCAGAACTGACTTCTTTATATATTAATTGCAATTAAATATAATTGAAAATATAAGTATGTCGCAAAGCCTGCTAGTCTTGGCCTCCCCCCTCTTTCCTCCCCTCCTTCTTTCCTCTCTTCTTCCCCCCTACCCTCTAACATATACATATCCAATGTTGCCATGGTCCCTGCTTTCCAAAAGAAACCAGTGTGTCACATTACTGAGCTTTTATGTCTAAAGTCTCAATACAGTTTAAACAGTTGAATAACCAACACTTTTAAGGGACTTGCCCACACAAAATTGCAAGACACTCCATGGGCGGACAAGGGATGGGATGGCCACAAAATAACACCTCCAGTAGAAAATAATGCATTGACACCAAAGGACAGTTATCCTCAGCAGGCCAATACAGCAGGCTTGAATCCAGCCTGAGAAAACAACACTCATTTCTTCTTTACCAAAGGATGACATTTCCTTATTTTATTGCAAAGTTTGGCAGGGAACCCAAAAACTAGGTGAGTCTATCCAAGGTGAGTCTACCCTCTGCTTATCCTTGAAAGCACCATGCCTTATTAGAAATGAGGGGTCTATTTCATGCTCAGCTGCAACAACAACATTAAATAAGTAAATTAATATGCACTTACACACCCCGTGGTTCAGGCTCCGCTGTTCACACTATTCAGATGTTAAAGGCCATGATTGGGGCCACTGACATAGAATTTTGGCATATATTTTTTTGGTCTTCCACAAGAGCACAAACCTGCTTGCCTCTTTCACAAGAATGCTAAGTCCGTGTATGTGAAAAGAACAGAGCTTGGTCCTTTTTAAATATCAGCTTAGAAGCATATCACGTGAATTTTATCTGTTTTTTAAAAATTTCTCCCATGTTTGTCTATTTGCCTGTGCAGATTGTCTGGGCTTCCCTCTCTATTCCTGATAGAATGTCATGGTGTAGCTCTAAAAATTGAATATGTTTGTGCATTTTTGTGTGTTAGAAGTAATTATTGATGTGTAGGGGTTTTCAGCTCTTTTATGCTGGGGGTTATATTGCCAGGCTCATATCAATCCTAAAAAGGAATCAGAGATTACTATAAAAGAGCTAGTGAGAGAGAGAGAGTTTCCTGGATAAGGCAGACTTTAATTTACACTTTAACATTTTTCTTACATGTGGATATTTCTTAATGTTTCAGCAAAATCTTTCAGGATTGATGAGATAACATCCAGATGAAGAACCACCATGCAATTATCAGGTGAGTGAGGCTTATTTGAGTGTGTTTCTCTCTTGAAGTAACCTTTTGTCAAGGGTGGTTTGAAAGGAGCTTCTAGTGACTTTTGCACTTCCCAAAAGGATAAGCAAAATGCTGAAATTTGTCCTGTGTTCCAACTGTTAGCCTCAACTAATGTTAATTTCTCTGTTTGTTTTCACTGAAGGTATGTTTTTCACAGTGAAGGAAAGCTTGTGGGTGGGAAACCTTTCTCCTGTATCTGCCAGGTGGTTAACTTC